>NC_068986.1:51089830-51090724 GCF_001194135.2 Octopus bimaculoides
ATCTTAGCATCGTAATTTTAAAATATAAATAAAAATCGTCAAAAGCTTGTTTATTTTTATGTTTTTTGATTTATTTAGTGTTGCTTAATATGTTTTGCTAAAATTTCAGATATCATCAGAAAAAGGTAATTAAAATTCATTAAAATGATAGATCTATTGGACTTTCAAAGAGACGCCAGCCTAACAAAGCAGCCAAAATGTTTGGTGTATCAAGAAGTACTGTCTCAAAAGTAATGACAGCCTTTGAGAAAGAGGGAAAAACCTCCTCGTCAAAACAAAACTCCAGAAGAAAACCAAAACTTTCAGATAGACAGTTGGACTCTTACGTGAATTGTTAGAAAGGATCACAAAAGTACACCTCCTAAAATTACTGCAGAGCTTAATGACCACCTCAAGAACCCAATTTCCACAAAAACTGTTTGCCGGGAGGTGCACAAATATATATATAGGTGCGGGCATGGCTGTGTGCTAAGAAGCTTGCTTCCCAACCAATATGGTTCTAGGTTCAGTCCCACTGTGTGGCACGTTGGGCAATTATCTACTACTATAGCCTTCAGCCATCCAAAGCCATGTCAGTGGATTTGGTTAACGGAAACTGAAAGAAGTCTCTCCTATACATACATACATACATACACATATATATATATATGTGTGTGTGTGTTTGTGTTTGTTCCCCACCACCCTCACTTAGAAACCCATGTAGGTGTGTTTTCGTCCCCGCAACATAACGGTTTGGCAGAAGATTTCTATAGAATACGCTCCAGGCTTACAAAGAATAAGTCCAAGGGGCGTTTTCTTCAACTAAAAGGCAGTACTCCAGCACGGCCACACTCAAATGCCTGAAACAAGTAACAGAGTAAAGGAGTAATATATATATATATATATATATATATA
>NC_068986.1:51091621-51102783 GCF_001194135.2 Octopus bimaculoides
ACTGAAAGAAGAGTGCTGTATATTTGTGTGTGTATGTGTTTCTGTTTGTACCCCTACCATTGCTTGACAACCGATGTTGCTGTGTTTACATTCCCATAACTTCGCGGCTCGGCAAAAGTCACCAATAGAAAAAGTACTAGGCTTACAAGGAATAAATCCTGTGGTCGATTTGTTCAACCAATACCAGTGCTCTAGCATAGCCTCAGTCAAATGACTGAAACAAGTAAAATAAAAAAAAAAAACTATCTATGCCATTTTAATCCTGAGCAAGACCGGGTATCTCTGCTAGTGCATCTATAAAAGATAGAATTAGCTTGGTTTTGATCTGGGGCTAATAAATGTGATTGAGATAGCCATTCTCAGTGACCATCAGTGTTCTTTTTTTTTTTCAACTTGGGTCTGAGGGAAGGAACAGTACCCATGGCCTTCACAGGTACTCCTAGTCTAGTTTGATTCATACCACAGTGTTTAGCATCTGCAGAAAAAAACAAGCACGGAGTGAATTCCAGAAGGCTGAAGTTTTGGGAAAGAAAGATTAGATGTAGTGATTCATGCAAGGCCTGGCATGTTGGAAACAACAAGGGTGATGGGAGAGAAGAGGAAGCAGGTAGAATGAGAGTGATTTCTCTGAGAAGCAGAGTAATTTATAGTAGTGGTATAAAAAAGTGGAGAGAGGAAGCCAGAGGCTGGAGTATATTTCAGAGTGACTATGCCAATCAGTCTAGTAGGTCATTTCTCGATGCAGTTTTGGATGTCAATCGTTGTGTGCAGGAGCAGGGACATGACGATGTAATATGATTTTTGGTTGTTGAGTCTCACAGAAGGGATGACAAGTGAGACCAAGACTTCAGATTTACTGTGCTTGAGAAGTTGTTGGCACTCCATCGCTTACGACGTCGAGGGTTCCAGTTGATCCGATCAACGGAACAGCCTGCTCGTGAAATTAACGTGCAAGTGACTGAGCATTCCACAGACACGTGTACTCTTAACGTAGTTCTCGGGGAGATTCAGCGTGAGACAGTGTGTGGCAAAGCTGGCCCTTTGAAATACAGGCACAACAGAAACAAAGAGTGAGAGAAAGTTGTGGTGAAAGGGTACAGCAGGGTTCGCCACCATCCCCTGCCGGAGCCTCGTGGAGCTTTAGGTGTTTTCGCTCAATAAACACTCACAACGCCCGGTCTGGGAATGGAAACCGCGATTCTATGACCGCGAGTCCGCTGCCCTAACCACTGGGCCATTGCGCCTCCACTGTGCTTGAGAAGACATGTCAAATTAAGTGAAACGGTGGTCATGGCTAGTGCTAGTAAAAGGCACCGGTGCTGGTGACACGTAAAAAGTACCTGTGTCAGTGACATTTAAAAGACACCCAATGTTGTGAAAAGCCAAGAATAGCCGCGGAAATACGGGAAGCGATGATTGGCTGCACGGGCGGAAAATTGTTAAGTTTGGATGGTTTGCCCTTCGAGCTTTACTATTACATGTCAAACTTGCTTGGAAACCTCTGAGCAAACGTTTACTGTAACTGACAGCAGAATGAGAGAATTCTCAGTGATTCGAGGAACGGTGGCAGTGTTGAGGAAAGGACCCTATCTATCTATCTCTTATATCAGTTTCTTAATTTTTTTTTGCAGAACATTGAAGAGTTGTGTGCCTTTGCTCCCTAATCTATTGCAGTATCTAGCCCCGATTTTAGACAGAGTGAACCGTACTTTTGGTACAACGCAATGGCGTCCATTTCGGGCATTTGTATAACACTTGATGCCAGAATTAGGTACTAGCTCTTTCAGAATGTAGATTATCACATATCTGATGCGTCTTCGCTCCAGTAATAAAGTCGTAGTTTTTTCAGCCTCTACCCGTAGTTTATCTGTTGTACTGTTGTAATCTTTTTAGTGTAGTAATGCTGGATCGCTTCAAGCCCCGCTGTTAGTTTACAACTATGTGGTGACCACAATTCAGAGCAGTAGTCCAGGCAGCTGTGAACAAAGGCCTTCCACAGGGTCAACATGACTTCTCGGCTTCTTGTCCTGAAGGATCTTAGTACCCATCTTGCCAGTTATAATTCAAACTTAGACTCCGATGTCTAAACAGGGAATCAATTCAACGGGGTAAATAATGGCTATAAGAGGAATTAAGTTGAGCAGACATGGAGGCAAACTGTTATATTTAATCCCCAAACTGTTATAGTTAATATATCTAGTTTGTTTATCCGCATAATTGCCTCCATCTTCTGCTAATTACGTGCACTTTGTTGTTATTTTGGTAACCGGTTGAATTCTTTGGCTTTACAGCTCTGCCGACGAAGGCAGCAACCATTGATTACATCGGACATTGTGGAGGTAGATGTAACAGCGGCCATACGTGTTAGGTCACTTTGTGAGGTATCTCATGAGTACTACTGGTAACATAGAATCCAGTACAACCTGTTGCATGGTAGGGTCCTCGGCGACTAAACCGGAACCTCCACTTGGCTTGTCTATGTAATAGTGTGTGAATTGTTTTGTTTTTTATATTCTTTTGATTTTTAAATGCAAGTTAATATTTTTGAGTTAAAAGTTTCTTCGTATTAAGCTAAAACATTTCTGTCTTTTTAAAGCATTATGTAATTTTTTAAATTTTATTTTTTATCAAAATTCATCATTCAAAAATTTTAAATCACAGATATTGTATTATTAATTTAAACTCATGTAGAATATATGTAATTCAAAAGAGTAGTAAATGAATATTAAATACAAAACAAAACAAAACAAAAGAATTTCTTTAAAGTTTGTATTATCAGATAACAAAATATTTTCAGTTAGAAAAATATTTAAAAAAATAAAGAAAGATAATAAAAATGTGCAGAATGTAGTAATGACTCTCTAACCATTTTTTTTTCTAAAACTTTGGTGTCATAATTGTCAATTTTGCTTAGGTTGCTATTACTCTTTTACTCATTTACTTGTTTCAGTCATTTGACTGTGGCCATGCTGGAGCACCGCCTTTAGTCGAGCAAATCGACTCCAGGACTTATTCTTTGGAAGCCTAGTACTTATTCTATCAGTCTCTTTTGCCGAACCGCTAAGTTACGGGGACGTAAACACACCAGCATCAGTGTGTCAAGCGATGTTGGGGGACAGACACAGACACACAAACACATACATACACATACATATATATACATATATACGACGGGCTTCTTTCAGTTTCCGTCTACCAAATCCACTCACAAGGCTTTGGTCGACCCGAGGCTATAGTACAAGACACTTGCCAAAGGTGCCACGCAGTGGGACTGAACCCGGAACTATGTAGTTTGTAAGCAAGCTACTTACCGCACAGCCACTCTTATGCCTATTATGTAATTTTTTAAAAATACAAATTTGTAATACCAAATTTTCAATGTGTAAACTTGCAGGTGATTAGTATTTTCACTAAAACTGAATATGAATAGGTCCTTGAATATTTGAATTTAAGCATTTAAGTAAAATTAAAGAGTATTAAAGAGCTTTTATTACTATTTTAGTTTTTAAATTCTAACTTTAGCAGCAGTGTTTTTAATTTTTCTTCTTCTTGTTCTGTACTTTTCCAGTTTCAGTACATAAGAATATTATAGCACTCGCACTCTGTGCCCGCATTTTATCATTCTGTTACTGTTTGTTCTGTACTTTTCCAGGATCAATACTTAAGAATATTCTAGGATTCTGTGCTCGTAGTTTTCATTCTAGTAAAAGACACGTTCGATGAATTTGAATGAAAGTAAGATATTGTTGTTGTTATATTTCGGGACGGTCATTTTTTTCTTGCCAAATTAACATACGCCCTATATATTCGTTCTTCACTTGTTTATTATTGTTCTTATTTTATGTCCATTGTCAGGAAATTTTTCGTCGACATGAAATAAGAACAGTAATAAACAACTACGTGTGTTTATTTGGTAAGAAAAAAAATGACCAGCCCAAAATATAAAAATATTTGTTTCAACACACGATTTCTCATCAGGAATCGTGCAACACAAATTCATTAATGTAAGATATTGTTTTTGGAGCATTATACAAATACGCGTATGTAAATACAAGGAAAATAACTCCAGCATGCTTTATTTTATTTACATGGCAGTTATTTCCCTTTACTTTTGGGCATTTCCAGCCAACATTATAATGTAATTCTCTTCTGTATTTGGTATGTGCAAGTCCCATCTTTCATATGCAACAAGTGGGTTAAAAAACCCAGAAATCTTCGAAACGCATACAGACTCACAGACTAAGAGACTAACACACGCAAACACGCACACATCTACTTATCTATCTATCTATCTAGCTAGCTACCTAGCTACCTTCCTACTTACATAAATGCATACATACATACGTGTGTGTGTTTATGTGCAGGAATAAAAGCAGTTCGCATGCATGTATATGCATGTAATCAAATTTAAATATGGCTGTGTAGTTAAGAATCACACTTTGCAGTCCCGTGGTTTTGGGTTCAGTCCCATAGTGCAGCACCTCGGGCAAGTGTTTTGTCTTATCGCCCAGAGTCGACCAATGCCTTGACAGTGAATTTGGTAGACGGAAGCTGTGTGAAAGTCCATCGTATATGCAAATAATAAACTAAACTGCTGAAGGAATTAAAATCAGAATGTTGAGAAATATTTTTGGTAGAATAGCAGAGAAAAATGTTGTTCCTTCTCGAGCCATGCCTGGCTTATAAGGGCCGGTTTCCCGGTTTCATTGGCGTATAGGTTCCTCACCCGCCTGTTGCAGGTGAGCTGTTAAATGCAGGAGGAAAGAGTGAGAGAAAGTTTTGGCGAAAGAGTCAGCAGAAGTTCGCCATTACCTTCTGCCGGAGCCGCGTGGAGCTTAGGTGTTTCGCTCATAAACACACATATCGCCCGTCTGAGATTCGAACCCGCGATCCCTCGCTGCTCTAATCACTAGGCCATGTGCTTCCACAGAGAAAAATGATATGCAGTATTTAGTTATATCTCTTTATGTACTGCGTTCAAATCCCGATGAGGTCGACTTTGCTTTATATCCTCTCAGTTCAATGAAATAAGTACCAGTGAAACACTGGGATCAATATAATCGATTGGCTTTCTACACATAAAATTTCTGGCCTTAAGCTTATATAATGGTTTTGTCGAGTGTAGTTAGTTGTTACCATTAGCTCTAGTACTTGACTGGTATTTTAGCTTATCGAAGTAGAAAGGATGATCTCAACTGTAATTAACTCGCCTATTTAGCAATTAAACAATTTTGTTTAACTAACTTTAATTTTCCTTTCTAAACTGTTGACATAATATTGGTTTCAAATTGTGGCAAAAGGCCACCAATTTCAGGGAAGTGGGTAAGTCGATTATATTGACCCCAGTGTTCAACTGCTACTTCTTTTATCGACCCTGAAGAGATGAAAGGCAAAGTCAACCCCAGTGGAATTTGAATTCAGAACTTAAAGACATACGAAATGCCGCTAGGCATTTTGCCCAGCGTGCTAATGATTCTGCCAGCTCGCCACCTTAATGGTTTACGTAATATTCCTTTAAATGTAAGACTGTACTTTTGTCGAAACGAATGGGATTGTCTGTAGATTTAGTAGTATGAAGTAAAGATGAATAATGTCCCTTAATTTATTTGTATTCTTCTGTCTTCAGTTCACCTAGTTTTCACTTCTTCACACAGTATTCTTTTATGATATTAACTCTACTTTTTATACAATAGACAAAGATATCTCTTAGCGATCGAATACATGCCATGACATTCCAGGCGCGTACATTCATAACAGAACTTCATCAGGTATGACAGAAACCACAAAACAAGGCAAGTAATCATCTCTATGATAGAGAAAGGATCGGCGCTCATGGTAGAAACCATAACTCGAAACGTTTCTCAACGTCCGGTTTTCACACTCGGGAGATTACGCTGCTGGTATCAAATGATATTTGTTGATTCAGCCCTTGTTCATAGAGGATAGTGAGATCGTCATTCAAACAAAATGGGCAACCAGAGATTAGTGACGACAACTCTGACAAGTTCTGCTCAGACCATTTGCTCATTTTATGTGATTAACCAAAAGACGAGCACACACTTCCTCGTAAATACTAGAGCAAAATTGAATATCATGCCACTCACTTATGTGTGCAAAAAGCGTCAACGCAATTCCGTGTTACGGCGTGAGATCCTTATACTTAATTTGGGATTGAGGTGGATTTTCAAATGCTTATTCATCATCACAGAGATGCCTGCCCACCTCAGTAGAGCGCAATTCTTCAGCCATTTCGGTCCTTGAGGAAATGTTAAGCACTGACAGACCTTACTGTACGAAGAGTCACTATATGTACACCTAAAGTGAACTCGATATTAATGGGAACAACTTCAACAAAATATGACACTTTCTTTTGTCAGCACTTAGATATTCTTTGCTACTCTAGGCACAAGGCCTAAAATTTTTGGGGAGGGGGCCAGTCGATTAGATCGACCTCAGTGCGAAACTGGTACTTAATTTATCGACCCCGAAAGGATGAAAGGCAAAGTCAACCTCGGCGGAGTTTGAACTCGGAACGTAAAGACAGACGAAATACCGCTAAGCATTTCACCCGGCGTGCTAACGTTTCTGCCAGCTCGCTGCCTTGTCAGCACTCATATGTTAAATTTACAATGTACAATGACGGAATAGTAGCGCATGCAGTTTTAACTTTAATATCGAGACACGAGGACCACCAATACCAGCTAAACCTCGTTGCATTGTTACAAATCAATTGAAGATTTTTACGTTTAAGTTCGATCATATACTCGAACTAGGAATAATACATCCCTCAAAAAGTGACTGGTCTTCACCCTAACATATGGTGCCCCGAAAGAAACCATGTGTCTGGTGTTCTTTTGGTGATTATCATGCACTCAACGCCAACACCTTTCCAGACATTACCCGACACTCTCTTTACAGGATTTTTTTAAATAAATGGCGTGCAGGTTTTCTCGAAGGTAGATCTACTCAGAGCATATAGTTAGAGTCTGGTGGAATCGGAAAAAAAAACTGCAATTACAACGTCATTTGGTCCCTAATGGTTTGTATAATAGTCTTTTGGTCTTTTAATGCCGTACAGATATTCCATTCCTAATTGCACTGGTCTCAGCCTATCGCTCACTGACATGCCCAGGAATAGAAAGAAAAGGAAACGACAATTCAACCTCACGTCTTTCATAAAAAGTAAGAGGTTTATTGAAACGACTCCCCTGGTTTATCCCATAGCAGACTTACGACAGTATATGTTAGTAAAAGCATCGGATATTTGAGTGGAGGGTGTTTTGCATTTACTGGTATGACAACCACTCTTTTTCTTTTCTAAACATTTGCGACCACCAGAAACCAAGCAGGTAGGTTTTTCGGGGAATTACTTGCAGTTAATCTTAGCGTAAGGGTCGTAATTTTTGCCATTTCAACATCTGATATCCCCTAATGCGCGCTCTGAAGTCTAGACGTGACCAATACTCACCATCCGAGATTTCTCACCTCAACTACCTCTCACAGTAAACAACTGATATTAAGCGCAGTGAAAGATATTGAAAATGCAGTACCAGATTCACTCTTACTCACATCAATGCATTTCGCACTTCTGCTTTTATCAATTTGGATGAGCTAGCAGCTGGCCAGATTGATGAAAATCTCCCCAGTCAACACAAATCGTTACCTCTTTGATATTCCAGCAAGTGCCTCTTTTTGTCTCTAGCTTGACATATTTGATGTGATGTCACCACTGATCATGGATACCATGTTTGTATCTGAAAAGCTACTTTGAAATGTTTTCAACGAGTTCGATCGTTTGTAACACTCGAGTTCCGTCTCTACACATCGCACATTTCAATTCGACTTGTATAAACAAAGTGTTCGGAAGTGGGCCAAGCACTGTATCACATACCAGGAAGAAAACCAGCTCAATGCATCTTTAGACATCTTTGTTTCAAGGTTTAAACACATACATGTCGACCCTGTGGGACCACTTCCCACTTCACATTGATAGTTACTTGTTTATCAGTATCGACAGGTACACCAGATGCCCCCCCCCCACTTTTTGTTTTAGATGTAGCACTCGATTTCTGTATGCGGCACACCATATACTATTACAAGGGATTGGGGACTGACGTTCGAATCCGACTTATTCGCAGAACAGACATGACTGCAAGGCTGCAATTAAAAAGTGTACCACAGTTTACCGTCCAATAGCTAACGGCATAGTGGAACCTCTCGACCGCCAACTCAAGGTGGTATTGGAAGTCTAAGCAGATCCTATTCAGTGATCAAATATCTTTTTATATTTATGGGTATATACCTACCAGTGAAAACAGACTTTGATGTATTCAGCCTGGACTCCTGTATGACAACACCATCAAGTTGCCTGGCCCAGACGGTTGCTTATAGCCAGTCTCCTGCAATACTAGGTCTGTTAAACTACGAATATGTTCATAACACGAATACTTCACCAAGTCTCTACCAGTTATCACTCATCCACATCAGACCAAAGTACGATTCTCTCAAGACTCAAAATATCCTCATCTTAGACATTTTATACAGGACTATTATCCTCATCTTAGACATTTTATACAGGACTATTATCCTCATCTTAGACATTTTATACAGGACTATTCAAAGTGCTCCAAGAATTTAGCATTTGAAATTCGAAGCCAGCATATTTATGGAATGAATAACCCAAAGTAACTTAACTTACAACAGCTACAGTTTTTCCATTAACTATTCGTATACAAGGATATCAGCCTACCATCAGCTCATCAGTTACTTCATTTTCTGCCAAACTATTAGGAAAACTAAGACATGACAATGCATCCACTGGCCATCCCGTAAAATATATTTGCGCCCTTATTCGGTTTTCTCTCTGCTAACTGTCACCAACAACCATAACTTTCTCGCTTTCTCTTTCTAGTTGCTAGTTTGATATTGTATCTAAAGAATAAGTTTCACCAGTAAGTTATCTACATTCAGACTTTGCTGGTGTCAGTTGTCTTTCATAAGCATTTTGGATCTCGCAAAAGAAAAAAAGAAAGAAAAGAAAAGAAGTTTGAACATTTTCCTCACACATATCGAACTGAATTTGTAAAACACGAACATAACTATGCATATTTTTGCACACATATTTCTGTAAACTGTGCAAGATTGTTGCAAATTAATATCTATGACATTTATTGTTTCAATTCTGTTTTATTCTAATCTATATTTTCAAACCGTATATATACATGTTTAGAAAATATTCGTGTATTTGAAACAAATATACAAACACACATACTCACACATGTCTATATCTATGTATAAATGTATAAAGCATTTTTGTCTCTTCGAATATTCCTTTTAATTTCTCACAAGCACAACAATAACAATGATAATAATCCTTTCTACTATAGGCAAAAGGTCTGAAATTTTGTGGGAGGGGGCTAGTCGATTACATCGACCCCAGTGCTCAACTGGTACTTATTTCATCGACCCCGAAAGGATGAAAGGCAAAGTCGACCTCGGCGGAATTTGAACAACAACAATAATAATAATAATTATTTTTACTTATAGACATAAGACCTGAAATTTTTGGGGAGGAGGCTAGTTGATTACACCGACCCCAGTGCATGACTGGTACTTATTTTCTCGATCTCGAAAGGACGAAAGGCAATGTCAATCTCAGCGGGATTTGAACTCTGAACGTAAAAATGGACGAAATGCCGCTAAGCATAGAATCTATTATGAGTAATGTTAATAGTATTTACTAGTGTAGATACAGCTGGTACCGGACATCATAATACTCTAAGAGCGGCAAGAAATACATTCCGTGCTGCCACTAGGATTCGAACAAACTTCGCAGCAATTAAACAGTATGCTGGTAATATGTTTAAACACGATGTATTTACCAACAGCTTACGAACCTATCTAGAACAGGCTAAAGTAACTTCCATGTACAGCAGAAAGTATTTTAAAAATAATCTCCTAATAGGCGTAGGAGTGGCTGTGTGGTAAGTAGCTTACTTACGAACCACATGGTTCCGGGTTCAGTCCCGCTGCGTGGCACCTTGGGCAAGTGTCTTCTACTATAGCCTCGGGCCGACCAAAGCCTTGTGAGTGGATTTGGTAGACGGAAACTGAAAGAAGCCCGTCGTATATATATATATATATATATATATATATATATATATGTGTGTGTGTGTATGTTTATGTGTCTGCGTTTGTCCCCCCAACATCGCTTGACAACCGATGCTGGTGTGTTTACGTCCCCGTAACTTAGCGGTTCGGCAAAAGAGACCGATAGAATAAGTACTAGACTTACAAAGAATAAGTCCTGGGGTCGATTTGCTCAACTAAAGGCGGTGCTCCAGCATGGTCACAGTCAAAATGACTGAAACAAGTAAAAGAGTAATTTAAATTAAGGACCAAAGACGCGATAAGCAACGCACAGAAGGCAATTCAAAATCATAACACAGCAATACGTTGTAATTTATACGATAGAACAAACCCCCTACCAAATAGTGTTGGTCTGCGTCAGTAAGATTTGTATTATTTAATGAAATCGACACGAAGCGTATAGTGAAGTTGCCGTAGAGAATGGAAAGTCCAACGTTTCGGACAGAGTCCTTCTTCAGGAAAAGTTGGCAGGAGTAAACCTAAAGAGAGACAGCAGAGTTTTACATCCTATAAGTTAGAAAAGTTGACTGTAGCTGTTAAGGAAACGCAGGATCACGAGAGCTTCATATTTAGGCAGGAAGTAGTAGGAGAGAGAAACTGAGAGAATGAGAGAAGAAGCAGAAAAGAGGAATGAATTGAGGAAGAGAAGCGGGTGGAGGTGAAAGTAAAATGGGAGGAGTTGAAAGAAAAGAAAGGAATTACTGAACTTAGAGGAGATGAAGTAGTAGAAGAAAAAATGTTCATTTAAACCTAGTGATTATTTTTCTTATATGATCGCATATAAAAAAATGCGGGATTAATGCATTGTTAAAAACATTGAACAAACGATTGGAAAGGTGAATTAAAATATTGCATAAGTACTCCTTGTAGTGAATTGAAGAAAATAACCCAAATCACAGTAGATGACCTTTTCATAAAAAAAAAATACATAACTTAGCACACATACACACACACACATACACACACACACACACACACACACACACACACACACACACACACACACACACACA
>NC_068986.1:51103321-51104203 GCF_001194135.2 Octopus bimaculoides
TCTTTTGTCTTTTACTTGTTTCAATCATTAGACTGCGGCCATGCTGGGGTACCGCTTTCAAGAGTTTTTTAGTCGAACGAATCGACCCCAGTATTTATTTATTTATTTGTTTATTTATTTATTTATTCTTTAAACCTGGTACGTATTGTAGCGGCCCTTATGCCGAACCGCAAAGTTACGGGAATGTAAATACACCAACACTGGTTATCAAGCGGTGGTGGGACAAACACAGACACAAAGACACACACACACACACACACACATACACATACACACACACACACACACACACACGCGCACACACACACGATGGGCTTGTTTCAGTTTCCGTCTACCAAATCCACTCAAATCCACTCACAAGGCTTTGGTCGGCCTAAGGCCATAATAGAAGTTGCTGCTCAAGGTGTCATGCAATGGGACTGAATCTGGAGTCATGTGATTGAGAAGCAAACTTCTTACCACGCTGCCACGCCTGGCTACCGAATAAGTGTCACATATTTTTACAGATATATGTCTATCTATCTATCTATCTATCTATCTATCTATCTATCTATCTATCTATCTATCTATCTATCTATCTATCTATCTATCTATCTATCTATCTATCTATCTATCTATCTATATTTACTTACTTACTTACAAGGTGAGCAAAAGTGTACGTATGCCGCTATATGTATATATAAATACCCCCAAAATGGAACAAGAACGCAACAGACGACAAAAAACATCTGGGCAGATAGACAATACAAAGATGGACAGGAAAAAACATACATATCCGTGTGTGCATGTAATATATATACATATATATAATAATATTAGGGACAAAATCCAAAATTACAGGTAAAAACTCAATTAAAATATATATATATATATATATATATA
>NC_068986.1:51104469-51105524 GCF_001194135.2 Octopus bimaculoides
ATATATACACACACACACATACATAACATACATACGTACATACATATCTGTGTGTATATATATATATATATATAAATATGCGACGGGCTTCTTTCAGTTTCTGTCTACCAAATCCACTCACAAGGTTTTGGTCGGCCCGAGGCTATAATAGAAGACACTTGTTCAAAGTGTCACGCAATGGAACTGAACCTGGAGCCATGTGCTTGGGAAGCAGACTTCTTACAATACGGCCATACTAGCGCCTATAGTAGCGAACTCCTTTAACCTTTGCCTGTCCAAAGCTTTTTCATAAGTTTATCGTAAACCTCCATACTTGTTTTCAGACTGTTAGCTAGTCCTTCTTCATACGTTTTCAAAAACATAAATATAAGCTAAGACAGTTTAGCTTAGAATTTTCTCTTAGGAGGAGGAAGACTTCACTTAATGGAGGCCTGGGTCCTCTAAGGATGGAAAAGTGAGACAAATTGTTATGGATAATGAAACGAAGATAGTTTAAAACTTTAAAAAATTATGCAGCACCATGGCGAAGAATCATATCGCAGATTCTGTTTTGTTTTCCCATGAATAAAAGGGCGGGGAGGAAATTCAGTTAATATTTTTTGGTGTATGTGTGTGTGTGTACGCATGAGATAGCGTACGTATGTGAGTGTTAGTTTGTATGTGTGCGACAGTGTGTGTGTGTGTGAGTGTCTGCGTAAGTGTGAGAAAGAAAGTGTGTATGTATGTGTGAGTGTGTGTGTGAGAAAGTGTATGTTTGAAAAAGAGATAGTGTGTGTGAGTATGTGTGTGAATGTCTGTGTGTGAGTGTGTCTGTGTGTATGTGTTCTGTGAGAAAAAGAGCGTATGTGTGAATGTGAAAGAGAGAGAGAGAGAGAGAGAGAGAAAGAGAGTGTGTGTGTGTACATGTATATGTATACATGTGTACGTGTGTGTGTGCGCGTGTGTGTGCGTGCAGGTGCTTAATTGTTTTCAGTCTGAGTTTGACATTCATCCCTTCAGGTGAAAAAGCAAAGTTAGCTGTCATACTCGCACAAATAACAATGGATTGTAAAATA
>NC_068986.1:51105637-51106376 GCF_001194135.2 Octopus bimaculoides
GTTAGGCATACGATGCAGACCTCGACGGAATTTGAACTCAGACTGTAAAGACGAACAGAATGCCCGAAGCATTTTAGCCCGACCAACTAACGACTCTGTCAGCTTGCCGCCTTACGTTTCCTTTATAATATTGATTTCAAATTTGTGAACAACACTAGTATTTTCGAGGAGGGGCAAGTCTATTACTTCAACTCCAGTACTCAACTAATCGTCTCCGAAAAGATGAAAGGTCAAGCCAATCTCGGCGGAATTCGAATTCAGAACGTAAAGACGGACAAATTGTCGCTAAGCATTTTGGCCCGACGTGCTAACGACTCTACCAGCTTGCCGCCTTATATCTGTTTAACAATATTACGTGTTATTTCCTATTTCTCAAGTATTAAACGCTTCCTTTCACACAAACATTTATCATATCTCTTTAATTTCTTGTACCCGCTCAACCAAACAATCTTAAGGGTGGCTCGAAGATAACTCCTAAAGACAGATCAGGGTATCTAATACCCAGCATTAAACGTAGTTTAATGCTTGTGTGCCACATAAAGTATAGAAAACGCTTACCTGAATAATATTGTTTGTTAAAAGGATTTATATATATTTTTAAATGTAAAGACAGTGACAATAGACAATGAATATTTATAGTGTTATTTGGTTACAAATTAGGATATTATACACACACACACACACACACACACACACACACACACACACACACACACACACACACACACACACACACACA
>NC_068986.1:51106433-51109068 GCF_001194135.2 Octopus bimaculoides
CACACACACACACACACACACACACACACACACACACACACGCACACGCACACACACACACGCACACACACAGAGGCACACACGCACACCCACACACGCACGTATATTTATACATACGCACGCACACATTTATATCTGCATATATATTCATACAAATAATGTGTGTGCATATACACACACATTATCTATCTATCTATCTATCTATCTATCTATCTATCTATCTATCTATCTATCTATCTATCTATCTATACACACACATAGATATAGATATTTTAGTGTGTGTGTTTGTATAAATATATATCACATGAATTTATATACGTATATTATGTGTATATATATATATATATATATATATATACATGCGTGATTGAGTGTGAATATATATATATATTCACACACATGCACACACATACACACTCTCTTATACACATTCACATATGAGTGGTGTGTGTGTGTGTGTGTGCACGTGCGGCTATAAGCTCAGTGAATTCCGTGATATTCTGATTTAGGAGAATAAAGTGTCGTTGCTTTTCAACCAACAATCCTGCGGGTTCACCTTCTCCCAACACATTGGACCCGTTGCCACCACTCTGCATTTAACAAAAAGTACCCCACGATAAAGACTCATGGCAGAATTGCAGGATTTAAGACATTCAATAAATGCTTTAATGCTTTCTTTTTAGCCTCTTCATCTTAAATTTTGAATCTTAATCCCACTGGAATAAAATTAGCTCTCCACAAGATCGCTAATGTTCATAAACGAATGATGGAGCCTTTCTATAGTCATCTGATCAACTAGAAATAAAAGCAGTCTCTCTCAAATCGCACCGTGGCCGAGGTCAACGTAGTCCTGCATATTTTCGTGGTTGGTGAAATAAAGTACCAGCCCAGAACAGTGGAATGGAAGAATTTTTATAGCAGTATTTGTTCAGGATCTTTGCATTCGGGATTCTTAAAAATTTGGTTGACTTGATGTAGTACGGTGGCTTGTATCTGTCAATATCCTGAGAGCTACGCCAGCGGAGTGCAAGCTCCTTGCAGGCTCTGCCATCGTAGGCTGGTCAAAGAACAGGGGCTAGACTAATATAAACTACACCTACCCAGAGGTAAAAATGGGTTTGCATAGGGCCAACGCCCCCAGCTAGTTAGAAAGAAAAGGGCAATATTCCAGAAGCGCCGTTGATAATTCAAAACTAACAGGACTTGCGAGAGGTCAAGAGGACAACGCAGAGTCGAAAACAACAGAGGAAAGTAGCCGATGGTTGAGCACCATTGGAAACGAAGGGTTTAATTCATTAATTTAAATTTGTGGTCCAGTTTAATCCTGTTACATTGTCCTTGACGTATTTCACGGAGTTTCCGATACTGCAAGAATTGGGACCAAGTCTTCCTCCCTTCATCATCCCACTTTCCATGAAGATTTTGACAAAGGATCGCGGTCGCAATCCTTCTCTCCTTTACAATTTATATGATAAAAGCCGATATAAAAGTCGGTTAATTTCTCCAGTCACGCTTTACATCATATAGAGAGGGAGACAGAATAAAAGACACAGGGAGAACTAGAGGTATGCAGAACTAGAGGTGTGCAGAACGAGTGCACAATATTAGACTTGGTGGCAAGCAATGAGTAAAGGAATGTTACAAACATACACACATAGGGAAAGAGGAAGAATCATAAACAGAGGCAATAAATATTTTTCTTGTAAAAATTGCTATTCATTTGTATATAAATATACGTGGTCTGATCAGCAAGTACGTGGACTGTTGCCATAATAACGAAGCTAAAGCATGCAGAGTAAAGCCGCTCGGCACAGATTGACCTTAAACTCTGTTATGCATGTGCACAAAGTGTTAATGTTCTAGCTCACTTTCGCTGTTTACAGCAGTGCTCGGAAGGAACGTGTGTTGCGTATGATCGTCGCATTGACCATGACAGAAAAAGTTGAGAAGAGAATCTACATCAAATTTTGCCAAAAGCTTGGCGATACCTGCCCAGAGGCCTACGGAAAGTTTTCAAAATGTTTTCATTGTTTTCGTCACAACCAAGGAGATCTTGTGCAACTGAAACCCGAGTGTCTTAAAGTTTTGGCACAAATTTGGCAGACACGCATCTTATACCCAAATCTTCAGTAATAATGGACTGAACTGAACCGTAACTAACTTGCACATCCTCTGATAACTCACGGATGGTGATTTGACGATTGATCCTCACAACTGCACGCACATCTTCGATGTTTTTCTCAGTTCTGCTGGTTGCGGGTCTCCCAGAACGTTCGTCAATATCGACATTTGTTCAGCCATCTTGGAAACGTCTGAACCACTCGTTTTCGGCTCATACAATCCTCTCCATACACTTTCTGCAACTTTGCGTAGGCCTCTGAGCAGGTATCACTGTGACAACTTTTTCTGGCATGGTCAATGCAACGATCATACACTACACACGTTCCTTCCAAGCACTACTGTAAACAGCGGAAGGAAGCTAGAACGTTAAAACTTATTGCGCATGCACAGCAGAGTTCAAGGTCAATCTTTGCCAGGCGGCTTCACTCTGCGTGCTTTAGCTTTGTTACTATGGCAACAGTCCAGGTACTTATTGATCAAACCTCGTGTGTGTATATATATATATATATATATA
>NC_068986.1:51109554-51115354 GCF_001194135.2 Octopus bimaculoides
CCACCACCACCACCACCACCACCATCTCCCCTCAACCACCTCCTCTTCCTCCTCGTTGTTGTCGTCATCATCATCATCTACAACGATAAGAACAGTAAAGACCACATGTACTCATCATTGCATTCATCATATTTAATTCATTTTCATGAATTACAATCTCTTGACTCGCTTACATCATGTATGCTATTGTACAATTTACTATTATGTTTGCATGTAGCAAACACCCCCGGGTATTTTTAATCACAAGTAACGGTTAATACATAAGTTTCCCTAATGCTGACTCAGTCACCTATTCCCTATTTCCTTGGAAATTTGTGGTTTACTTTTAGTCATAAGGATGGTGCTTAGTAAGACTTTAGCTGAGATGACTAAAACAAGCTAAAGAAACCCCTTATTTCCATAGTAACTGGGTTCCATATTAATGAAAAGAGCAGTAGGGGTTATATTTCCTTTAGTTTGCCTCAATCCCCACCTATAAAAAAAAGCACAAATTATTAGTGTTACTGATAATTCTTAACAAGAAAGACAAGGGAGTCAACTATGTCGCCCAAACTGACTAAATGTTGAACGTGGGCATGCATGCTGTAGAGGGAAGATCTCTTAGGATATTGGAACCCTCCCAACTCAGCCTGCTGCATTTCTCAAGCGTATAGATGCCCATTAAAGTCACCCCACGGAGAAGCATAGAATATTTTTTTCTCAAAAACGAGTAACTTCCTTATATCAGCTATGTTTTATTTCTATATTCTGCTTAGTTAAGCAAAGAACTAATAAATACATAACTAAAAATTCAGAACTGATGTACTTATTTGTTACAAATAACATTCAACAAATCCTTTACATAATTAAGAAAACAGAAAAATCAAACACACACACACACACACACACACACACACACACACACACTCATACACACATACACATGCATGCATGCATATATATATATACACACACACACACACACACACACACACGCAACAGAATACATTTCCATGAGATCTGCACACAATCTCTTCATCTCAAGTGTCAAAACAATGGAAGGACCTGACAAAGAACACCCAACAGATGACACAGGGAACAAGTAATACAGAAATAACCAGTTTATTCTATTTTATTTTATTTTTAATGGACTATCGTCCATATTGTTCGATCACAGTCGATAACAAAAGTCCACACACACACACACACACACACACAAACACTCACACACACACTCACATGCACACACACACACACAAACGCACACGATACACTCGTACAACATGCAAACACATGTACGCATACACTCACACACACACACACGTACACACTCATACATGCTCCTAAACAGACAAATATAGTTGCTGTTTTATTTTCAATTTTCCACCTGAATAACTTTTACTAGTTATATTGATATCTGTTCCTTGTCAATTTATGCAAATGAGATATTTCCAGCAGATGATTCTTCTTGATGAGATGAATGCAGCGAAATTCTAGATCCATCAATCAGTTATGTCAGCAAACCAATGAATTTGTGGCCATTACTGTTGTTGTTGTTCTTGTTATTATTGCTGTCGCCTTCGTCGTCATCGCTATAATTATTCAAGTTGTTGTCGTCGTTGTCACAATCGAAGTCATCTTTGTTATTCTTGTTGCTGCCTTCACGTTATTCGTAATTTTTGTTGTTGTGGTTGTTGTTGTTGCCGTTTTTATTATATTACTATTTCTAGTATTGTTATTGTTTTCGTAATTTTAGTATAGTGGGAAAATGAATCTTAGTTGATAAACTCGATTAGATACAAAACGAGTAAACACAAGTTTGGTGGTTCTGTTCTAACCAACGAAACCGCATTGGGTCCATGGCTAATATACAGTTATTTGTCAAATACATTTAGTTCGTTCTTCGCTCGTTTATTACCGTTCTTATTTTAATTCATGTCCGTTGTCCGGAAATCTTTCGTCACACATCTGTGAAGATGGACTAAGCGGAACAGGAGCATACGAAGACGGAAAATGTCACCGAAGAGGTCACAGATGTTGACGAAAGATTTCCGGACAATGGACACGAGTTAAAATAAGAACAGTAATAAACGAATGAAGAAGAAATATGTAGTACGTGGATTTATGTGACAAAAAAAAAAAAAAAATGACTGTCCCGAAATATAACAATATCTGTTTCAACACACGGTTTCACGTCAGGAACCTCGCAACACAAATTCATAAATGTAACATTTAGTTCACCTAACGGTAAATAGTTATCACGAATTAGGATGGTAAACGACAGTAACATTGAAATTTGAAAACTGTTCTATTAAGTTGCAACTCTGAATTAGGGTTGTATGGTAAATATTGTTAGTACAGGTGAGAACTGTAACTGTAGATTGTTATAATTGAAAGACAGGGATAAGAGAGCGTTTAGATTACTTGTACGAGGGCGTGCTGAAAAGTTCCTGGTTTTAAGGGTGTTTCGAAAGGTCTAGTTGGAGGCCCAAACTTCCGAGTTCTTTTACAGGACTCAGAGAAACTGAAGGACCGCTGCAATAGGTGTATGAATCTGAGAGGGGAAAATGTTAAATATAATCATAACTCATCCACTTGTATTTTCTTTTACCCAAATCCAGGAAGTTTTTATTCCGCCTCTCGTATCTATTAAAAAGATATAGTGTTATCATCTTATCCAATGCTGTGTGACTCGTACGCCAGAACAGTACTTATAGTTTAGACTCCTAAAGAGATGATGTGCTAAGTCGAAGAAGCGGTGAAGTAGAGCGAAAATGCTTGAGAATCACTAATGTAGAGAGTCACTGGGATCTACGATTTAATGGTGTCATTTCTAAGTCTGTTCTGAGGTTTGTCTATATGGAGTTTACAAGATGAGTGAATATTTCTTACACACGAACTTTATTACATTCAACAACGGAAGTGTTGTTTTGCTTCAACTTGAATTTAGGAATTTACAGTTAATAAAACCACCGAGTAATCTTATAACCGGATTAGTGCCGTAATACTCGATTGAAGATGCAGCTCAGGTCTGTTAAACATCCAGAAGTCGTCATTATTTTAATCTCACCTTCATCCTGAAATTTCCGGCTGTTGTTAATTACAGGAATAATTTATTTTTGACATAATATATGAAGACAAATATGCAGCGAGCTGGCAAAAACGTTGGCACGCCGGGCGAAATGCTTAGAGGTAATTCGTCTACTTTTACGTTCTGAGTTCAAATTCCACCGAGGTCGACTTTGCTTTTCATCCTTTCGGGGTCGATAAATTAAGCACTAGTTGCGTACAAGGGTCGATTTAATCGACAGGCCCCGCCTCCCCCAAAATTTCGGGCCTTGTGTCTGGATTAGAAAAGAATATATGAAGAGAAAGTCTTCGATAGAGACCCAACAGTGCGTTCACGGTTGTAGAACATTCCCCATTTACTTAGGGCCTCACATATCTATATATTGGAAAACAAAAAGAAGGCATCCACCATCAACTGAGAGTATCAAAACAAGTAACAGACTGAATCTCCCTCTTGATGTGTTTAAACGTTAAAAATAATAAGCATGCGAAATAATTCTTATACGATCAACCGGTCGAAAAATTCGGACGATATAGACTGTAGTGAATCTGGTCTTTAAAGCTAAATGGTAGGAACAGGGAACATATTTCGATCTTATTGGATCTCTTCAGCGAAGCATATTTATCTCACTAGGCTAGACGTAGAAACGATCAATATATGTATGTATGCATGCATGATTTTTCTTTGGTGCTCATTTAAGTTCTTGAGAGAGTTAAAGTCAGTCGCTAAGAAAGCGACAAAACTTTTTGAGTCAAGAGAATTCTCGGTGTTTGTAAATATGTGGTTGAGTTTATATGTTGATTGAACTGTCGATGTGTGTGTTTCTATTCACATAAGAATCTCAGATGGAGAAATTCTGGGATGTCTTACAAATCTTCATTGTGCTACTAATAGATTGGATTTAGAGAATCCGCGTCAATTTCTTTTGTTCTTTCTTTGTGAAACCGTGTATTTCTAGGTTTTTGCGCAAATTTGTTGGTACATAACCTAATGCACCTACGATGAAAGGTGTACTTTATAATTATTTGAAGTCCTCCTGCGGAGAAGAAGCTGGTTTCAAGCAAAGTTATAAAGCTCCAGGGAATACAACAACATTGACTGGGCACATCATTAACAGGGCTGAGGAAAAATGTCCCAGAGAAGCGTTCTGATTTAAGATTAATATAAAGAACCGGAACAAATACTGTAATACTTCTATGGGAATTCTGTCCTTCGATTGCCTCGGACTAGTACTTTTCCCTTCTCCCTGAAAGGAAGAAAGGCAAATTTCGCTTAGGTAGTATTTGAACTCAGAAGATAAAGAACCATAAAAAATACCATTTTTTTGTGCAACGTTTTTACAGTTCTGTCAATTATTGCTACATTTACAAAATAAGACACATTGTAGGGATGGTCCACAAAATGTAATATGATCTGGGCGGGAATTCCTTTGACGATTGTGCCAACCTCTATTGTCTATTGCCTTTCTTTTGTACAGTAGTAGTGGTATGGACAGGGGGAGATTTGTTGCATGATCAACTTCTGTAGCAGCCTCATAAAACATAAATTAAAAAGTGCCGCTTAAGCTAACGCCTTAAGGGAAAAAAAAATTCTCAGGAGATATATAAACGCCAAAAGGTGTGATTTGAGGGAGATTTGGAAGCCCTTTCTAGCAAGATCAGCGACCACAATGAGCTCCCCACCTCTCCTCGTTGGCTAGCATCACTTGGGGTTACTCTTGTTGTTCGACTGAATGCCTTTGACCATAGGTGTGATCAGTCAGGGCGGGCTTGACCCCCAGCTCTGACTTAGCGCACCTATGACCAAAGGCATTCGATCCTTGACCATGGTGTTATTTACTCAGACACAATGTATTTAGGACCACATTATGCAATGCGTCCATCTATTTTCCAAGTCGGGAGCGTGTAATTTGAGGAAGACTTAGTTAATATTTCTTGCATGTCAAAACTCCACGCAAAGGTCCTTCTCTGGTCAGAGTCATGTGCATTGATAGGGTGTGGTTCCACGGCACGATATGGTGCGGTGTGGTGTAGAGTTTTGTGAGTTCTGAAGGTAGGGTGTGGCCGTGTAAGAAGCGGTGTGGTGTTCATGATGTTATGCGGCGTGGTGATGTGGTATGGGTTGGCTGGCAGAGATTCTGCTGTCAGGTTATCTGCTGGAAAACGGCGGTACGTGTCGTGGTGTGGCCGTGTAGCGTGTTGCGGTGTGGTGTGTTATGGTATGGTATGATGAGGTGTCGTATTGAACAGTATGATGATGGTGGTGGTGGTGGTGGTGGTGGTGGTGGTGGTGGTGGGGCTGGTGTTGGCGTGCCATCATGTGATGTCGTGTGCGGTGCGGTGTTGGTGTAGAACGGTGTAGTGCAACTTATCATGTGATGTGATGTGAAGTGGCGAGGTGGTGTAAGCGACGATGTGGATGGCTAAGGCGGCGGTAGCGGCGACATTCACGAAGGAAACACAAATAACGTTAAGGTCCGATAAAGCCGATGGTGATGTCGTTGACGACGTTGGGAATACTGGAGACGGCAAACAACAACAACAACGCCGACAACAGCAGCAGCAGAAGCAGCAGCAGCAACAACAACAACAACAACAACAACAACAACAATTGTAAAATCAACAACTTGTATTACAATTACTACAACAGTTGAAACAAAGACGAGAACAACATGAAACTGCAACAGAAACAATATAAAATGCACCACCACCACCACCACCACAACCACAACCACAACCACAACCACTACCA
>NC_068986.1:51115593-51117260 GCF_001194135.2 Octopus bimaculoides
CCACCACCACCACCACCACCAACAACAACAACAACAACAACATAACTAATAGTTATTTAGTTTATTTTCTTGTTTGACTTCTTTTTCGAACCATTCCCCCCCCCTTTCTTCTTTCCTCTGCATCTTCATCGTTCGTTATTTCGTTTGATAATTCGGCCATTCTTTCAAACACACTCATTCCTTGGTTTTCCTTGTTCCTTTTTTGCATTGGTCGGCCGGCTTGTCATACGACGAAAATCGTCACCGACAAGGTTTTTCCCTCTCCCCTTCCCTTTCCAACATTGCTTCTTACACACACAGCCCTCCTCTCACCACACCCATTCTTCAAGCCGATATCCTCTTTCGAGGACTTCGCTATCCCCTAGCTCTTTCCAAACTTCATGCTGAACGCTTTCTCTTTCTTCCTTTCCATTCCTGTCTTGTCTTCTTCTTCTTCTTCTTCTTCTTCTTCTTCTTCTTCTTCTTCTTCTTCTTCTTCTTCTTCTTCTTTTTCCTCTTCTTCTTCTTCTTCTTCTTCTTCTTCTTCTTCTTCTTCTTCTTCTTCTTCTTCTTCTTCTTCTTCTTCTTCTTCTTCGTTCTCTTCTTCTTCTTCCGCTTTCTCTTCTTCTAATTAGCCATTTAATATGTATAGGAATAAGATGAAATCGGCAGATAAGAACGTGCTCTACTATAGCTGTTGACAAATTGTATGAAAAGACCGAGATTAAGCATTTCGGACGATGGCATTTCGGGTGACATAATGATACATTTCGACCTCATCTCAAACAACAGCCAACCATCCATCCATCCATCCATCCATTCAGCCAGCCAGCCAGTGAACACGAGATTCAAATCCAGCCAACCAGCCAACCAGCCAACCAGGCAGGCAGGCAGGCAGCTTCTTTCTGCGAGTCAGTCACTTTCCCTCTCTATCTCTTACTCGCTTTCTTTCTCTCTTACTCTGTGTATGTGAGTCGCTCTGTCTCCCTCCTCCTTCTCTCTCTCTCGTGCCATACTCTCTCTCACTCTGTCTTACTCTCTCTGTTTCAGTCTCTTTATGCCCCTCTCGCTCTCTCTGTATCCATTGAAATCCCTGCAATTTCAGTCTCTTTATGTCTTTATATCTATATCTTTCTCTCTGACTTTCTTTTTCCTTTCACCATTCACCAAGTCTGTCTGTCTATCTATCAATCTATCAATCTATCTGTCTCTCTATCTCTAACCGTGCTTGTATCTATCTATCTATCTATCTATCTATCTATCTATCTATCTATCTATCTATCTATCTATATATCTACCTTTCTTCCTGCATAACCGTCCATCTTCTAGTTTCCATCCCGCTTTCACTATCTTCTTGCTCCCTGTTTTTCTTTCACTTCCCTTTCTTCTTTTTATCTCTCTTCCACATAAGCATACGCACACTTCAACATAGATTCTCTCTCTCTCTCTCTCTCTGCCTTTCTTTTTACTTCTCTATCTTTTACACACATGCACATTCTCACTCACTGACTCACTCTGTTTTGCTCATTTTCTTTTCACTCTTTTCTCTCTCGCATTTCATTTCTTACCACTTAGTGTTCACCATTACTTCCTAACTTTCCTAGCCTTTATTTTTCACACACACACACACACACACACACACACACACACACACACACACACACACACACACACACACACACACACAC
>NC_068986.1:51118227-51119292 GCF_001194135.2 Octopus bimaculoides
ACCTCCGCCTTAACGAAGCCGGAGGTATTGTTTTTCAGTCGCGTTTGTTCATTTGTTTGTCGTGGATAAGATATCTCAAGAACCGCTAGATGGATTCGAATGAAACTTTCAGAGATGTTTGGCCTCATGACTGGCACGAACTGATTAGATTTTTGAATCAATCCGGTACCGGATAAGGATTCTGGATTATTTTCCCGGTTCCTTCACTTAATTTTTGAGAGCGGTCGGGTTCATTTTTAGTATTCCCGTTTGTGAGAGCAGTCGAGTTTATTTCAGATATTCTCATTTTAAAAATCATTTCTGGCTAATCGTTGAGAGGACGTTGGTGTTGCCTTGACGGAAGTTTGCGCTCTCTGAGTGCACTTGTTAGTGTTAATATTAGTGTTAATGCATTTTGTGTTTTGCTTTTCATAATTTTAGATAATAGGCTCATCTATTTTATAGTTACATGCACTTTATTAATATAAGACACGTTTTGTGTGGTTTGTATATATTAAACAAGTGGTGTGTCTAATGTATTTATTGTATTGTATTCGTTTCGGTACTGCTCTGTCACTTGGTCTATTAGTTTGTTGGAGTACCAATTGTAGATTAGTGCTTGTTTTATTCTCTGGATTTCTTATCTGGTGTTTCGTTTCTACATGAGAATCACTTTTTATTAATTTTCTTAAAAACAAACACAAATAAGCAGTGAACAGGAACTGATATTCGCGAAACTGATTAGAAACAGATTAATGTCAATACTAGAGTAATTTGCGTTTGTTTCTCTTTTGAATGCTGTGCCCTCTAGTTTGTATACTCAAATATACACACACACACTCAAACACACACACACACACACACACACACACACAGACACGCGCGCGCGAAGAAATATATATATATAGAGAGAGAGAGAGAAAGAGAGAGAGAACTTCACGATGAATTTATACTAAATATGAATCATATACGGCTATTTTAATCTAAGACTGTTTCCTTTGCATATAAAGAATTTTTATTCGGCCGCGCCGCGGTTACTAGCAACATCAGTGATTTTTGTATTAAATGTTTTCATGTTAATCAGTG
>NC_068986.1:51119721-51121916 GCF_001194135.2 Octopus bimaculoides
AAAATTAGAAGACAAAAATAAAAAATAAAGATATTTACATTTCTACTTCATTTTTCTGGATGGCAATTTTTACTGTATATACTTTAAAACATGTTTATTCTTTAGAATAAATTTTGTAGGAAGTGATTAATAACTTGATAATTTATCATAGAAAAAAAAAAAAAAACGTTTACTTGAAAAATACAAGATGAACAAAATTAGAGAACGCATGACGTAAAATCCAAGAAATCAAAATTTTGCCAGAAATTTATACAATCTACTTCAACATATTAATAAGATGTGTACATTCTTAATTTTTAATGACTTCAGCATATCTCCATCCACAGGATTTGACCAATTTCTCACATTGTTCTGACGGAATTTTATTCCATCCTTCCTGAATTTTTTCCCACAGAATCGTAACATTCGAGGTCAGTGCTCTCTGATCTTATCACCAAGTATCTTTCATAAGCTTTCAATGCGATTGAAGTCAACGCTCTGAATTGGCCAATACTTCACAGTAAGGTTTTCAGCTTTAAACACCTTAACTATTTTAGCACTGTGACATGGTGCATTACCCTGCATAAAGATTGGATTACGAGGTGGCACAACTTGCTGCAGAACGATGTTTTTGTATATGGCTGCATTCCCATTACCATGGATCCGGATCAAGGGCCCAACACCTGTTGCAGAAACCATTCCCCGCACCATTAAGCCCCCACCTCCAAACTTCACTGATTTCTTCACGCATTTAGGGAGCAATCTTTCACTTTTACGACATCTCACATATTGTCTACCGTCGGAGCCAACCAAATTGAACTTGCTTTCTTACCTGAAGAACACACGCGACCAGTTGTCGTCCGACCAATGTACGTGCTCATTGGTAAATATTAACCTCACTTTTCGGGTCTTCATACTGATGAGAGGTTTAGTGGCCGAGGAATAGGCATGAAGTCCGATTTCCTTTAAACGACAAGCCACAGTCTTCTGAGACATTCATTCCGTAATCACTGTTTACTTGACAAGAAATTCCTGCAAGGGTATTGAAACGGTCTCAACAACAGCCTTTGAATCACACGGTCTTACCGAACACTTGTTTTCCGTGATCTCCCTCGTTTTTTTTTAATGACACAACTGAGCTTGTTTCTTCATAAAACTTGGATATTCTTGAAGCATTCTTTGATCAGTATGTCTCTGGCGATAACAGAAATTGCCATTCCTTCTTTTTTCCATGTAGCCACTCGCTTCCTGGGGCTTTCATCAACTTTACATTAGCTTTCCATGACTGTTAATTCACTAGTGTTCAACATAACTCTCCGCACTGTTAGGTCAACTTAGTTTACATAAGTTGGAGTGTTGCCAGATTTTATTTTCTCCTTCAATTGCCTTTTTCCTCAAAGCTATTATGACAGCGAAAGCTGATTAGGTCATTTTATCTAATGTCAGCTTCTATCAATCTCTGTCTACCAAATCCACTTACAAGGTTTTGGTCAACCCGGGGCTATAATAGAATGGTACTCTGCAGTAGGACTGAACCCAAGACCACATGATTAGGAAGCAAGTTTCTCAACCACAGAGCAACGCCTGCGCCTACCAATAAAAGTACTATTTCCGACGAGACCGTTGAGAGAGAAATATAGATAAATTAAAACGGGATGGCCTCGGCTGGAATGCATTTAATTATAGGACTCTTCTCACACAGAGATCCAAACAACAACAGCAACGAAAACGACAATAACTACTACTACTACTACTACTACTACTACTACTACTACTACTACTACTACTACTACTACTACTACGACCTCTCCGCCGTCGTCCATTTTTCCAGTTCACTTATCATCATCATTAATCTTGTTTCATCAATGCTCTTGTTTTTACTTTCTTTCTTTCTTTCTTTCTTTCTTTCTTTCTTTCTTTCTTTCTTTCTTTCTTTCTTTCTTTCTTTTACTTGTTTCACTCATTTAACTGCGGCCATGCTGGAGCATCGCCTTTCATTCGAAGAAATGGCCCCAGGACTTATTCTTTGTAAGTACGTTACTTATTCTATTGCGGTCTGTTGCCGAACCGCTAAGTTACGGGGACGTAAACACACCAACATCGGTTGTCAATCGATGGAGGAGGGACAAGCACAGACACAAATACATACATACATACATTCATACATACACACACACACACACACACACACACACGTATATATATATATATATATA
>NC_068986.1:51122134-51123474 GCF_001194135.2 Octopus bimaculoides
CATACGACTGGCTTCTTTCAGTTTCCGTCTACCAAATCCACTCACAAGGCTTTGGTCGGCCCGAGGCTATAGCAGAAGACACTTGCCCAAGGTGCCACGCAGTGGGACTGAACCCGGAACCATGTGGTTGGGAAGCAAGCTACTTACCATACAGCCACGCCTCTCATTCTCTTATCTGTTCCTCCGCCTCTTGCACGTGCACTCTTATTTTTTTCTCTCCCCATATGAGTCTGTCTGTCTGTTTGTCTACCCCCTCTCTCTCTCTCTTCTCTCTCTGCTGTTTCTCTCTCTTCCCTAGTCTTCCTTTCTCTCCCATTCCGTTTACATCCTGTATTATGGAATTATCCTTATGACACACGTATGTACATACACATGCGTGCATGTGTATGTATGCATGCAAGTATGTATGTATGTATGTATGCATGCATGTACACACACACACACGCACGCACACACACATACACACACACATACACACACACATTACACAAAAGTCATCTGCAGCCGCCACGCAAGCACGTACACATACGCACTATTTCACATAGAGACATACGCATTCATGCATTTCTCTCTGCCTGCCTGTCTGTATGTCTGTCTCTGTCTCTCTCTCTCTCTGTCTCTCTCTGTCTCTGTCTCTCTCTGTCTGTCTCTCTCTCTCTCTGTGTCTCTCTCTGTATCTCTGTGTGTCTCTCTCTCTCTGTCTCTCTCTCTCTGTCTCTCTCTCTCTGTCTCTCTCTCTTTCCATATCTCTCTCTCTTTCCATATCTCTCTCTCTTTCCATATCTCTCTCTCTCCATCTCTCTCTCTCTCTTTCCCTCTCTCTTTCTATCACTCTCTGTCTCATTTCTCACTCACTCAGATAGAATGTCTTTCACCCATCTTACTCTCATATTCTTTTTGTGTTAGTTTTACTATTTCTGCATGCTTACTCCGTTTCCTCATTAAGTCGAGCCAAAGACAAAGTTTCTGTATAGCCTCTCGAGCTACTAAAAGTAGCAGTCAAATTATCCTCAGATCATACATACATACATACATACATACATACATACATATAGGCGTGGCTGTGTGGTAAGAAGTTTGTTTCCCATCCACATGGTTCCAAGTTCAGTCGGAATCATGTGGTTGGGAATTAATATAAATAGCATTCCACCAACAAGGAGAATAATAATTGTCACTAAGTGTGACTAGGGTATTAGAAACACCTACATTGCTAGAAATGAGAGCTAAAAAGCCGATCGAGAGCTAAAAATGCCGATCGAGGATTCTTAATACTGACGTCAGTTTCGGCAATTTCCGTTGCCTCATCAGCTAAGACTGGCTCGAACTTTGGCTATATATAT
>NC_068986.1:51123779-51127209 GCF_001194135.2 Octopus bimaculoides
TGTGTGTGTGTGTGTGTGTGTGTGTGTGTATGTCCCTTTGTGTATGTGCTTGTCCAACACCACCGCTTGACAACCAGTGTTGATGTATTTATCAGTCAGTAACTTAGTCCTTCAGCAAAAGAGACCGATAGAATAAGAACCAGGTTTTACTGGAAGCGATTCGCGCGGGCACAGTCTAATGACTGAGCCAAGTAAAAGATACAAGATGTGTGTATATGTGTGTGCGCACGCGCGCGTATGTTTTGTGTGTGTGTTTGTATACGTGTGTGTGTATGTATGTACTTGTGTATATGTATATATTTATGTTACAGAAGTAGTGCAAAAGAAAAGACAAGATCGACTGCATGATGTTTTATATGATCAAATCAGAGGTATCCATCAAAGGGTTATTACCTCTATTGATTGCATCTTTTTTCTGGAACATTGTAGCAATGATGAAATAGCTACGGCAGAGATTTCAACTGTTTCGATTCATTGGCAACATCCCAAGTTCTCCTCACAGTACCCCACGACACAAACATATATACACGTACCCCACACGCCATACAGACATATAAATATACACTAATAACCGTACATTTGTCAACAATACTTCGGTTTTAAAATTTCACAACCACCTCACCAACAAGAAACAAAATAAGCGTACACACGTGTTCGGACACACTCAGTTTCACATGCACCATCGCGCACATAATCATATGTAAACACACACACACACACACGCACACACACATCTAATCACACACGTAATCTCAAATACATATACGCAATCGCAGGCACATATGCAGGGAAGAGCAAGGAGTGCTAGAGAGAGAAAGAAAGAGAGAGAGAGAGAGAGAGGGAGAGAGAAAGAGAGTGAAGAGAGAGGTTAAGAAGGGGAGAAAGATTCTTTCACACGACTGGTAAACACATTCACACTTTAATTCGTCATTTTTTGGAGTGAAAACTAAAAGACACGCTTCATTTGAATTGTCTAAAATTGACTTGATAAAATATGCAAAATTTTCCCCCCAAATTCATTATTTAAATGAAGCTATTTGAAATAACAATAAAAGTGCTAACTTCAATCACACAAATTAACATTGGTGATTGCATACAAATAAATAAAGATTGCTAGCTTAGACCTAACAAGGTCATATATTTGGAAGCGGGGAGAGGTTTTCGATTATATCGAATTAAATACTTAACCGCTATTTACTTTATCGACCCCGAAAAAGAACAAAAGAACAACATCTAAACAAAAAATGAGAATGAAATCAATCTTAGTTTCAGCCTCCATTCACTCTTCTAGAACGCTTTCCAGAGCCTTCGCATATCCCATGATACCATCGTTCTGCTCCTAGAAAGTCACACTCCAAGGCGCAGGACTGGGCAATGTCTTATTTAATAGAAAACCAGGACTTCACTTGATAGGTGTGTACACTGACATCTCAAAAGTATGCAAAAACTATTCACGGAAGACAGGAGAATTGGTCGAAAAACTGGTTTCCTTCTAGCCGCTCTAGTATAGTAGCCAGGCTGGAGATACCTCACAATAGTATTCCAACTCATTTGGTGTTGCTCTGCAACATCAACTGCCTTACAATATGGCGGGGGTGGGGTGGGGGAGTTATTTTCAACAACCCGCTTGACAGTTTGAAGACACCTGTCAGAAGGCTCAGGTCGACCCTGGACAGATTGCTCGTTGGAGAGAGATTCCAAACTCTACAACAATATAATTCCATATTTAGCCTCTTTTATGATGTGTTGGCACTCCGTTGCTTACGACGTCGAGGGTTCCAGTTGATCCGATCAACGGAACAGCCTGCTCGTGAAATTAACGTGCAAGTGGCTGAGCACTCCACAGACACGTGTACCCATAACGTAGTTCTCGGGGATATTCAGCGTGACACAGTGTGACAAGGTTGACCCTTTGAATTACAGGCACAACAGAAACAGGAGTAAGAGTGAGAGAAAGTTGTGGTGAAAGAGTACAGCAGGGTTCGCCACCATCCCCTGCTGGAGCCGCCTGGAGCTTTTTAGGTGTTTTCGCTCAATAAACACTCACAACGCCCGGTCTGGGAATCGAAACCGCGATCCTATGACCGCGAGTCCGCTGCCCTAATCACTGGGCCATTGTGCCTCTACCTCTTATATGATATATAAGCAGTATAAAGAAAATAAGCTGCCGAAGATGTATTTGAAGGCTACAAAATTTGTGGAAAAAAAGATCATTTGTGCATAGTGAAAAGAAAGCTATTGAAAATCTCCGTGACAACTTAAGGCAACAGTCTGATGATTTCATAAGAGTATGAGACCAAAAGAAGTACCTATTTTCATTCTTCAACGAGAACTTATTGGTAATGTGCATTATATTATCATTGCTGTACGGATTATTGTCTCCCTACCAGCATCAACAGCAAGTGATAAATATTGTTTTGTACCGCTCAAACTTATTAATAATAAGCGTGGCTGTGTGGTGAGAAGCTTGCTCCCCAACCACATGGTTCAGGGTTCAGTCCCACTGCATAGCATCTTGGGCAAGTGTCTTCTGCTATAGCCGCGGGCCGACTAAAGCCTTGTGAGTGGATTAGGTAGACGGAAACTGAAAGAAGCCCGTCGTATATATATATCTATGTATTTATGTGTGTTTGTGTTTGTTCCTCCGCTATAGCTTGACAACCGATGCTGGTGTGCTTATGTCTCCATAACGTAGCGGTTCGGCAAAAGTAACCGATAGAATAAGTACTAGGCTTACAAAGAATAAATCCTGAGGTCGATTTCTTTGGCCAAACCCCCTTTAAGGCGGTGCTGTAGCATGGCTGCAGTCAAATGACAGAAACAAGTAAAAGAAAACAAAAAGAGACTAGTCTTGAAGGGTTCAGTTGAATAAATCGACATCAGTTTCATAAAACCTGGTACTTAGTCTATCAGTTTCTGCCGAATTGCTACGTTACGGGGACGGAGACACACCAAGACCTGTCGTCAAGTGATGGGAGGGGCAAACACAGATACACACACACACACACGTCGTTGCTACGCTGTCCAGCTACACGTCGATATTCGCGGTGCAGCCCTTAAGATCTTCGAGGTTTTCTGTTGCGTTTTACAGTATCTTATAGATTTACTTCATACATATCTGCCATTGCGATGTTACACTGCAATAAGATCTCTGAATGAAACTTAAGTGTGGCTGACCCCTAGGGGTGGATGTTACTGTTGCTTTTAGCCCCAGGAGGACATCTCCTCCAGCTGGCTTATCGACACACTACTGTGTCCTGTTTGGCAAGGGAAGTTATCCCTCCCATCATGATCTGCAGCACGAACGGACCCGGGTTTCAGGGTTATTTCCCTTCGTCAGTGGCTAACGAAGTTTGCTTTTCGAAGCGTTGAGATGTCTTTTAGAAAGTTAAAGAAGTGATTTTAAATTCTCAATCGCAGAATAATGCTA
>NC_068986.1:51127510-51128189 GCF_001194135.2 Octopus bimaculoides
ATATATAGTTCCCACAGTTTCCGTCTACCAAATCCACTCACAAGGTATTGATCGGCCCAGGGCTATAGTAGAAGTCACTGCAAAATACTGTGAAGTAGGATTGTACCCGAAAACATACAACCGCACCTGTGTCTATATAATATTTACATGTACAAATAAGTTAGTTTTGCCGAATGGGGAAGATGTTCACTTCGCAATCATGCAATTCACGGTTCAATCTCACAATGTAGAGTCTTAGGTAAGATTTATTTTTCCATACCTTTCGGGCCGATCCATAGTTTGTAAGTTAAACTGAACAGACGGACGTTGTGCAAGAACTTGTCGGATGAATGGATTATTTCTGTAATACAAAGATCTTGCCTCGTTATACTGTGTCGCACTAATTCCGCCCGAGATGTACGTTAAGGGTAGACATGTTCTAGGTACAGGAATGGACTGTGCGGTAACAAGTTTACTTCCCAACCACATGGTTTCGGATTCATTCCCGTTGCGTGGCACATTGGGCAAGTGTCTTGTACTATTGGCTCGGGCTGACCAAGGCCTTGTGAGTGGATTTGGTAGACGGAAACTGAAAGAAGCTCGTCGTATATATACATGTCTGTGTATGTGACTTTGTGACTGTGCATTTCCCCCATCACAGTGTTAGTGTGTTTGCGGCCCTGTAACTTAGCGTTTCGGC
>NC_068986.1:51129126-51129912 GCF_001194135.2 Octopus bimaculoides
AAATCCTGGAGTCGATTTCTTCGACTAAAACCCTTTAAGGCGGTGCTCCAGCATGGTCGCAGTCAATCGACTGAAACAAGTAAAAGAATAAAAGAATATGTATATGCATATATGTGTGTATAACCACATGTGGATCGTTGGCGATTTTTTCCTCCGTCTTCCTTTTCTCTTGGACTTTTCTCTGTCTCCTGTTTATGAAGAAGAGCTTTTGCTCGAAACGTAAAACTACCTTTCTTTCCTTCTCTGAGCGCTTGCTAATACTTTGCATATACCACGTCCTCGCGTTGTTGCTCTTTTCTTGTGTTCTTACTTCCTGTTTTGATTTTGGATTAACTATGTATGTTTATATGTATGTATGTATGTATGTATGTATGTGTGTGTGTATGTGTTATGTCTCAAGCTACTACTATCTAGCACCTACGGATGATCTCTACTCAACCACTAACCGACTGCTACTCAACAGCTCTACCAACGGCTAGACAACCTCTATTTATATGTCTTGGACGATCCTATTTCTTCGCTTGGGGGCGTCGACACAACAGTATGTATGTATGTATGTATGTATGTCCGAGGGGGCGCTGAAAAGGTCTTGGCTTTGGGTTAAAGAAAATACTGGAAGATCAGTTAATTATGATTTTATTCAACATATTCCCATCTCAGATTCACACACTTATTGCAGCGGTACTTTATTTTTTTTAAAACCTTGTAAAAAAAAATGAAGGTTGGGCTTCCAGCCAGGCCTTTCACGACACACTTAAAGCCAGGAACTTTTCAGTACCCCCTCGT
>NC_068986.1:51129922-51130902 GCF_001194135.2 Octopus bimaculoides
TTTTCAGTACCCCCTCGTATGTATGTATGTATGTATGTATGTATGTATGTATGTATGTATGTATGTATGCATGCATGCATGCATGTATGCATGTATGTATGTATGTATGTATGTATGTATCTATCTATCTATCTATCTATCTATCTATCTATCTATCTATCTATTGTCGTATTAACTGGAAAATAGAACTTAAAACAAGAGTATATATATTTTTTGTATTAATCGTCATAAGTTACAAAATGACTCGAGGGTCAAGAGTTTCGTTCGTGCGTTAGCACATATCAAAGATTCATGTACACACATTCACGCGCAAACATACGCATTCACACATGTATGTTCGTATGTATGTACGTGTGTATTTGTGTGCGTATGTGTATGTGTGTGTATGTCAGTGTGTGTGTGTGTTTGCGAGTGAGCACACTCTTGAATACGTGCGCGTTTGTACATATTTGAACCCCCGCCTCATTACTCAGAAAATTACAAAACAAACAATAACAGTGAAAACAAATGTCTTATATTAAGCGAACAGGAATTTATGGACAAAACTATGAGACGAAATTATAATTAAATGTTTATAGATTGATGTTTATTTAAACATGGATTTACTGAGTTGGACGAAGCTAAGCGTGTAGACACGTCTGCTCATATTTGAAGACATGTGACATCTAAACATATGATCGTGCGCGTACATGTGTCTTAATGAACGTGTGTGTATGCAGTTCAACATTGAAATGCAAAAATACGTGCAGACATGAATGAAAGCATGCTTGCGGCACTCATGCATATGTGTATGCATGCATGCATGTATGTTGGTATGTATGTATGTATGTATGTATGCATGTATGTATGTATGTATGCGTGCATGTATGTATGTTTATGTGTGTGTTTGCATGCATGTTTGCATGTATGTATGTATGTATGTGTGTGCGTGTGTATGTATGTATATATGTGTGTGTGAGTGTGTATATGTATGTATGTAT
>NC_068986.1:51130912-51135206 GCF_001194135.2 Octopus bimaculoides
GAGTGTGTGTATGTATGTATGTATGTATGTATGTATGCGTGCATGTATGTATGTTTATGCGTGTGTTTGCATGCATGTTTGCATGTATGTATGTGTGCATGTATGTATGTGTGTGCGTGTGTATGTATGTATGTATATATGTGTGTGTGTGAGAGTGTGTGTGTGTGTATGTATGCATGTATGTATGTATGTATGTGTGTGCGTGTGTATGTATGTATATATGTGTGTGTGAGTGTGTATATGTATGTATGTATGTATGTATGTATGTATGTATGTCATTATTCAGTTTTATTTCAAGATTTCTTACCAATTGAGACAGAGTCGGTTTCTAAACCAAATCCAAGGCTCCTTCATTGGAATTTCAACAACAGGGTATGTGTGTATGTATGTATGTATGTATGTATGTATGTATGTATGTATGTATATGTGCGTGTTTGCATGCATGCATGTAAGTATGTATGTATGTATGTAAATGTGTGAATGTATACATGCCTATACGCATATATGTATGTGGACATACATACAAGCATACAGCCGAAAAGGTTAAGACGTCCGATTCGTAATCACATGATACTGAGTTCGATCCAAGTTCGTTGAATATGAGACAAATATATTTTATATATATATATTCCACGTGGCATATAGTACACATAATGAATATGTCTTTCTCAACACTATTAAGCCATACTTTAAACAAAAGAGAAGAAACCTTTCTCTCGTGACTTTAAACCTTCAAATGTATTGTACAAAAGATTTCGAACTCAGGCGTCTTGAACTTAAAGTCGACTTAGGGAAACAGCAAAGGTTTCTGACAAGTAAAATCAAACTGAAATTTAAGCTTAATGTTTTAGTATTTTTAACAAGCCAACTACAGTCTCCCCTTAACAAAGACATATTTTTATGTGTGACACAAGATGTGAAATTGTGTAACACAAAGAATACCAAAACTCACACAGAAAACCACCGAGGTGAAGTTTAAGCGAAACTCTGAATTTTCAGTTATAACTTAGCTTCCCTTGTGGAAACCAATGAAGTAGTGAAGTTCTAATGCCATCTTCGATATGGACATTTTTCCTGATAGACCAACCCGTCCCTGTGATTCAACGAACAATTTTGACATTTAATGTAGTGGCAGATGGCACAAGCAGTACGTGTTGTTGATACTGTGTCTGTTTACGTGTATATACAAATATACATTGTATAATACATATTATATATAACACCGGGGAACAAATAAAAAAACATTTTGGTGCCTCAGGTTTTGGACCTGATTTTAGGTATATTCAATCCTCCGAATAAGAATAGGTCCTTCATTTCTTTCTAGCAGCTCCACTTATTGAGATAATGTACAGCTGCCCACACATGAATCTGGGATAAGCCACCGACAGGGTTATTGTAGACTCAGAGATGGTCTGTAATGAATTTGACAAATACTTGAATATACGTTTAGAGAACAGAGAAAATCCATTTCTGATTTTGTGAAAAGGGTATACTTAAGCTATTTCAAAATAAAACTAGGAGACCAAGATAAGACATAAACTCCACACATTGTCTGTAAAACTTGTATTGAGCACCTTCAGCAGTGGACAAATGGTACGAGGAAACGCCTGAAATTTGGTATGCTTTTGGTGTGGAGAGAACAGAGGAATCACAGTAAAGGTTGTTACTCCATTAATGGACGTAATCGGATTCAGTGAATGTATCCTGACTTAGACTCGGCAAAATGAAATACCAGTCCCATCATTCATTAATCTAGAAGAGCTCCCAGAAGATGAATCCTGTTCTTCACCTGTAAGCAGTAGTCATGATGCCAGTGATATTGAAAGGACCTCATTAGTGGCACAAGTTTTTAATCAGCCGGAGCTCAATGACCTCGTTAGGGAGCTCAATGACCTCGTTAGGGAGCTCAATGACCTCGTTAGGGAGCTAATCTCTCAAAGAAATCAGAACTGTTAGCGTCTAGATTATCAGAAAAATATTTATTGTATTCAGAAACCAAAATCACATGCAATCACAATAGAAATTTACTGCCGTTCTTCTCGGAGGAAAGTGATTTTGTGTTTGATTTTGACTTGCTGATGAAAATGGGCATATCACAATATCTGCCAAGCGAATGTCAGCTGTTCACAGACAATTCTAGGCGGGGCGTAAAATATGTGCTTCTACACAATGGAAACAAATATGGATCAATCCTAACTGGTTACTCAATTAAGGTGACTGAAGAGCAAAAAATAATTGACCTGGTCCTACAGAAAATATCATACTACGATCACCAGTGGTTAATCTGTATGGATCTAAGGATGGTGAATTTTCTCCTGAGCCAGCAGAGTAGATACACTTAGTATCCCTGCTTTATCTGTCTCTGGGATAGTATATCTAAGGATGAGCACTGGGTGAGAAAACAGTGGCCTCTGAGAGAAAACATGGTAGCAGGAGAAAACAATGTAATTTCAGAACCATTGGTTGACCAGAACAAGATCATTTTACCACCATTGCACATCAAATTAGGTTTAATGAAACAGTTAATAAAGGCTCTGAACAAAGTGGGGGAGATGCTTTGGTTACATCTGCAGAAAATTTCCAGCGCTGAGCATGGAGAAGCTAAAGGCAGGTATTTTTGAAGGTCCGCAAATCAGAGAACTCCTGAAAAATCCACAGGTAGATGCATGATCTTCTTTCACTTTGGTTGTACAGAATTTTCTTGGGAACTATAAAGTAGACAATTACACTGAGCTAGTAGAGAGAACGCAATCTTCTTTCCGTCAACTTGGCTGTACAATGAGTATCAAAGCGCATTATCTCCACAGCCATTTTCCCCAGAAAACCTTGGTGACCTAAATGAAGAGCATGGTGAACGATTCCAACACGATTTAAGAACTATGAAAGAAAGATACTGGGGACACTGGGATACCCAAATGATGGCAGATTACTGCTGATCTATTCAAAGTGATTGCCCTGGCGCAGCTCACCGCAAGAAGTTTGTGAGCTATCTGAGTAAATGAACAGTGTATCGATGACAACTTTCTATGCTTGCTTCATTAATTATCTTATTCTCTGTTGTAAATTCTTCATAAGTAAAAGAAATCTACGTGTATGAATTCGTTTTATTAACCCAGAAGGCAAAAACAATGATTTGTAGATATCATTGCTAGTGTTCCATCGGTCGTATACATTAAAATTAGGGGAATATCATATCTCCAGAGTAACCAGAGGTGATGGAGCCCCCACCTAAATTAATGGCATATTTAGAATCAGAGACCAAAAAAAAAAAAAGGTATAATATCTCAGGTACCAATTTTTATATTCCTCAGTGTAATTGGTATGATTGTATCGCTGTTTTTGTCTACGTCTTCAAGTATATGATTTGTAATTATGCATTATTGAAACAATTGTAAACCGTTGAATAAACGTAACACCAACAACTCCGTGGCTGTGTTGTAAAAAGTTTGCTGCTCAACTAGCCTTGCACCGATCGAATCCTTGTGATTGGATTTGGAACACGGAAACCGAAAGAAGCACGTCGTGGCCGTATTCCATTTATTTGACATATCGATACATATGCATTGTTTTAGCTTTATTCAATCCGTAAGCCATGGAGGCCGTTTGCAATTAAGCAAATCTACTCTATACAACAGTTTCAGAAACGATCCTCGTGTGAAAGTAACCAAATCTCCCTGAATTCATACATTACTCTCTCAGAAATAAAGGGCACACCGGGGAATTTTCTTCTTCGATATATTTCGATTTAGAAATACATAGGACGACCGTGTCCCGGACATTTTTGAGCGGAGTTATTTTTAATCATCTCTGATTTGAGACTAAAAATCAACCACGATTACGACGACAACATCAGCAACTACTTACTACTAATATTTAAGTAAACGAAGGAACTTTTTGCGCAGTCCTTGACTGGGTTGTTTGTTGTTGTTGTTGGCACTCCGTCGCTTACGACGTCGAGGGTTCCAGTTGATCCGATCAACTGAACAGCCTGTTCGTGAAATTAGCGTGCAAATGGCTGAGCACTCCACAGACACGTGTACCCTTAGCGTAGTTCCCGGGGATATTCAGCGTGACACAGTGTGACAAGGCTGACCCTTTGAATTACAGGCACAACAGAAACAGGAAGTAAGAGTGAGAGAAAGTTGTGGTGGAAGAGTACAGCAGGTTTCACCACCATCCCCTGCCGGAGCCTCGTTGAACTTTAGGTGTTTTCGCTCAATAAACACTCACAACACCCGGTCTAGGAATCAAAACCGCGATCCTATGACCGCGAGTCCGCTGCCCTAACCACTGG
>NC_068986.1:51135601-51139525 GCF_001194135.2 Octopus bimaculoides
TATATATATATATATATATATATATATATATATATATCATCGTTTGTGTCTTTGTTCATGTTTGTAGGTATAAAACCGTTGGTATCTGAACAAGTTTTCTTCTTCGATAAATGTTGATGGGAAAAATACAAGTCAATTAAAAACAGGGGTTGATATAATGTCCCAGTATAACACAAACAGAATAGTCACGATTTGGGTACCTTGTATCATAGGTTTGTTCAATCAGCGCTAATCTGGTGTTAAACAACAAGAAAAGCGCCACGTCCTGTGTTATTAGAATAAATTATATGCGGTAGAGGTGATAGAAACACGAACTGAATCGTTCTGGTGTTTATCTTTTCAAATGGCATTGAAATCAACGCAGTGAAGTGGTCTCCCTTTGTAGAAATCGAAACAACTTCTTGTCTCCATTTAGCTATAATTGTGCCATGCATCTGTCACATATTTCAGCGAACCATGGTAAACATTGTAGCCAATTTACCCAGATACTTAATGGTAACTCTGCACGCTTAACATTATCTATATATCTTATCGATTCTTTTATTACATATACACATACATACATACATACATACATACATAATATATATACAGAGAGAAGGAGTGAGGGAAAGAGAGAGAGAGGGAGAGTGAGATAGATAGAGAAAGAGATAAAATATATGCTCATATGCTTATACATATGTATGTATGTATGTATGTATATATGTATATATATATATTCCAATGAAAAGAAGAAGACAGAAAATTCTTTAACACACACACAGACATGTGCATGTGTGCACGCGCATACACATACACGCACACATATCTACGTGCGCGCACATATACATACATACACATGTACAAATGCATCATGCATAATAAATAAACAATTATATACATGTACTTAAATGCATATGTTTTTTAACTGTGGAGAGCAAACATATGTCTACTCATTCCATCCATTTACCAAAGATCTCGTACACCGATTAGCAGCGAATAGCCTACAACCACCACGACCTTGAGACGAAGTGTCTGATGCTATCATACGGACCGAAGATCACTGCATCGCAACAAATTCTTGTGTAAGTATTCTTAATCTCTTTTGGCCATAGACAAATGTGATTTTATCGTGAAGGGGCTGGAGCAGGTTGTTGGGGGAAAATGGTAAAAGGCTGGGTGGTAGATGTTTCGCGATTTGATTAAAATCTTTGGATTACGGGAAGTAATGGCGAAAGGCTACAGAGAGCATTTACTTGTTTATTGGCGATATACCTGTGTATTTGTACCTGTTGTGTTGTGCGTGCGTGCGTGCGTGTGTGTGTGTATGTGTGTGTGTGTGTGTGAGTGTATGTGTGTGTGTGTGTGTGTGTGTGTGAGTGTATGTGTGTGTGTGGCGGAGTAAAGAGGTACACACAGACACATCCATATTACATAGATATATCTCGATAGACATAAATGGATTGCTATATACATACATACATATATATATATTTAGTGAGAGAAAGAGAGAGAGAGAGAGAGAGAGAAAGAGAAAGAGAGAGAGAGAGAGAGAGAGAGAGAAAGGGAGAGAAAGAGAGAGATGTAATTTCAGAGGCACATAGATATATGTATACACAATAGATATAGTGAGATACACACATGCACACAAGTATTTTTAAATTTGTACTTAAATGTGCTGTACACTCTCTTCTGTTAAAATTGCTTAGAGTTTAAAAGATTGTCTTATGTAATCATAGTTATTCATAGGGACCATGATGTCATTTAATGGAGCTGTTGACGACTGTATACATCGGCAAATTAAGATTAAATTATTCGCGGTTTATATTATGGTTGTGGGGCTTTCATATAATTACGTAGATGTTAACGTTAGTTACAATTCGTCGTGAATACGCAGGATTTTCTTGAGGTTCATGAAAAAGAACTCTCCTACAGCTAATACACAGCTGATATCATGAAGGGACTAAGTAATCGCCGACAATAAGTAGCAGTCGTTTTAAAAATACATGAAGAGAAATATTAAACTCACCATATAAATTCATGGTAAAAACAAGTATCTCAAAGTGTGAGTCCACAGTTTTATGCAAAACATGCCAGAAGCCATTAAGAGTCAAATACTACATTATTGCAAACAAGCTAGAGTAAAAGGAGTCATCATGAAATTACCGAAGTATATCTATAAACAAAGCGTAAATTCATAGAAAAATATTGCACACCGTCCTGATGTATTCACAAATAACATATTAACTGTTTTGGACTTACAGAACACATTTGAAATTCTACTCAATATACTCATTAATCACAGGTACCTGGAGGAAGCAGATTTAAAGAAAGTGTCGAAGATGAAAAGAGAGAAGTGTCACTACCAACGATACCAGATAAAGCACTGATGTTTAGAAATGATGCTTAGAAATGAATAAAAAAAACTTCATATTATATTATGACACATACTCAACACATACTCAAATCCTTTCTCACGAATCTCAAAACAGATACTAATGATTCATAATGAGGCAACTGATGTCAACGACTGTGTTATTATATGAACGTACGTAATATAAACCGTTGGTAATAATTTTTATTCATCCGATGATATAGTCGATGAAAAGGTCAATTGAACGAAACCTTGTTTCGGATAATTTGCCCTTTCGGTGATCTTAGATATGAAACAGACACATACATATTTAATAATTTTTCGAGACTGATGATTCCCTCTGTATACTTAATGGCAAGTGTCTAATAAAGGTCCTTGTGTATAGAACAAAGAACTAAAGAGAGACTAAAGTAGCACCACGGAAAATGCATTAAAAATCCATTACACTCATTTCTTAATACATCTGAATTTTGAAAAATTGTAGAATTACTGACATCAACGAAAATGCAATCTCATATTTAAATTGAACAAAAGGATACATACAGCTGGTGTTTAATAGAAAAGTATCACATACTAACTCAATATTTCAATACATAAACAGGAAATCCAATGCCTGAACGAAGGCATTGGATGAAATTTCTTCTGAAAAAAATATTTGGTACATATCGTTGAAAAAATTGTCTAATTTTCTGTGAGGTTTGCAATAGGAGTTTCACTTTGACAACGACCATGTCCTAAACTCCCCAAATACATGGCCTTTTCTTAACTAACCTAGTATATACTCCTTTTCCTCTCTACTGCCCAGCATAATAAATACCACAGCTACGGAAATATCGGAATAATTGAGGACATAATATAGAACTGAGCTACCCTAAAATAAAATACATTACAAGAACTATACTTGAAAGTAAGCTTATTAAGTACCCATCTACTACAATACTCAAAGGAGCCTACCAAATCAGTAACACAAACTCTGACCTAATTAGATAGAATCCTTACTTCGGTCAGTAATTGGCGTGAAACCAAGGTCAACCACACAAATTTACAAACAGATCAGATTTCAGATTCATAACAACATCCCTTCATTCCTCCCTGAACCTTAACCGATAAACAACTAACTGAATTCAGTTCGCATCGAGCCAAGCTGGTGGAAAGGCCCCGAACGAAGTTGTACAAAAAAATTATCCCCTGTTGCATATGCAACTGCCCATAATCTGTGCAGTGGAAACATGTGTAGGTCATTGTAGACATAAAAATATGGTGTATGACATTGTAAAATAAGAGGAAATAAATTTTCAGGATGTACTATTTTCCATATTCACTATCGTTATGATTATTACTAAGATACACTCCAGATGATATTACCATCCAGTGAAGTGAACACGTATTACCCGCCGGAGGAATTTACAGCTGAGTGACAAGTCGTAGTAGTAATAGATGTTAAATACTAATCGATGCAGCTAGCACTAATCTGGAACATACCTGAGAGCTACCACGGTATCCGCCTGGATAATATATCCTTCTAAACTCACACGCATATATATATATATATATATATATATATATATATA
>NC_068986.1:51140094-51141065 GCF_001194135.2 Octopus bimaculoides
ATCTTGCTGTGTCTGGGGAGGGTCATTCTGTTTTAATGCCTTATTAATTAACACACTTACCGGTTCATTATTTATATTTTTTCTAAAATTTTCCTTGCTTCTTGCAGCCTCTTCAATAGTTGCTTATATATATATAAGCGTTTTATTTTGTTTTGAAGTAAAACAATGTCATTTAGAAGATATAATACAAGTCTACGGATTGCACTTTTGCCTTGTATTTTAATACTTCTCAGGTAGGACCAATTCTTCAGTAAATGTTCAGTGAAATGATGTTGTGAGCTAACTTCTCTGTTCTGTAGTGTTTGTACACGAATGCCATCTTGTTTGTATTTATTCTTACAGGCGCAGGCGTGGCTGTGTTGTAAGAAGCTTGTTTCCCAACCACATGGTTCCGGGTTCAGTCTCACTGCGTGGCATATTGGGCAAGTGTCTTCTATAGCCTCGGGCCGACCAAAGCCTTGTGAGTGGATTTGGTAGACGGAAACGGAAAGAAGCCCGTCATTTGTCCCTCCACTATCGCTTGACAACCGTTGCTGATGTGTTTACGTCTCCGTAAACTGGCGGTTCGGCAAAAGAGACCGATAGAATAAGTACTAGGATTACAAAGAATAAGTCCTAAGGTAGATTTGTTCGACGGTGCTCCAGCATAGCCGCAGTCAAATGACTGAAACAAATAAAAAAATAGTGCAGAGTTCTATCACTTTGTCTAAAGGTCGGTGTATAAGGTTTCTCTGGAAACTAGGTTTTGTAGAGTGATCAGCTGGGATCTGGAGCAATTGTATGATGGAGTGGAATGTTTTGGTAAATTGTTGAAAATTGAATGTTTAAGTCGCATTACTACTACTACTACTACTACTACTACTACTACTACTACTACTACTACTACTACTACTACTACTACCACCAGCACCACGAACACCAGCACCAGCACCAGCACCAGCACCACCAGCACCAGCACCACCACCACTACC
>NC_068986.1:51144143-51146032 GCF_001194135.2 Octopus bimaculoides
CAACTAATTTCACATACAGACTTTTCCTATAGTATACTCAAAGAACTGGTATAAATGCTCACGTGTTATTGACTCTCTTTCTAGCTGCTGTAATAACTCACATACACATACATGTATCACTCACATACACACTTTTCTTTGTATGACGGCCTGTCTTTTATTATGTTCTTATATGTCGCATTCACACTCACACACAGACATACATCTTTAATGCCACAATAAATATCTCTGTTATTCATTTCATACGGTTGCCTTCTATCGTCTCTTCATTACTGGTATTTACGAATTCACTAATGTTATCGAAGTATAACATTATTTGTATATCATCATTGATATATTATTTTGTGCTCGACCGTGTGACACGTTTATATAAAAGGAGTCCTCTGTTTTTCCATTCGTCACCATTTCTCCTTTTTGAGTTCGCACGGTCGTTCTTACATATATATGTTTGTGTGTGTGTGTATGGGTACAGATGACTAAATTATGATGAACCAACAAAGGGCATTGTACGTAATTGAATAACGTGCTGGAAGTAGCAGAAAAATTTACATAAAATCATAACATAAGTCTTTTAAAAAAAAAGAATATCAACATGCGTTATTTACCCTAAGAGAATCTCTCATAAGCATTCGTGGTGCATAAAAGGATACGCAATTATATCGTCGACAGACTCTGTGTTCTAACACAACTTCTACGTTAAGCTGGAGATCTGCTTCTTTTGTAATTAATTATTTAAAAGAGGGACTGCTAGATAGTGTTCAGAAAAAAAACAAAAATAAAACAATTTGGGTCATGAAAGCTGTTTATCATTAGGCCCTTTCAATCAGAGATGAGACAGAGCTAGCAGCAGCAGCAGCAACGAGATTTGGCAGGCTTACGAGGTAACGAAGGAATCTCTAGAAGATCGATTCGTCAAACTAATACACCTGTTTGTTGTTCAAATACCTGTCTTCGTCTTTTGTTTTTCTATAAATTTCAGCTATATATTATACGCTCACTGACTGAACTTCCTCCTCTTTGAACTTGCATATCTGAACCACTTCCCGAACTTCCAGTACCCCTCCTCAAACACATACCAGCACTCCACCCGGATAACCACTGAATCTACTAACTCTACCTTCACGGATTTCACTGGATTTTTTCGTTGATGTATATCGCTCCAATCTTGAACTTTTTGAACTTTCTGAACTTTTATACTCCGTACGTTAATACTTTGCCTTTCTCTCTCCCTTTTTACATTTTTCTTCTTTTTTCTTCGCCCAGTTTCTCTTTTTCTTTTTTCCTTTTTAACTTTTCTCACCTTTTTCTCTCTTTTCTCCTCCCCCTTTTTTCTTTTCTCCTTTTTCCAGCATGCTTAATTACAAATCCTTCCTCCTCCACCTTCACCACCGCCTAAAGAAACACCTTTTCACGATTCCTTCACGCTGCTTTCAACCTTCTATTAATCTTTCCCTACTTCTGTAGTCATGTTTCTTTCTCAGTCACTGCCCTCACCACCACCTCATTTCCAAAAGTTTCCGCATCCATTTCCACCCCACTTTCCATTTTGCCTCTGCCATCCTACTCATACTCCGCACCACTTCCTACAGCCTTATGCGTGCTACCATTCGTTCTAATTCTCCAAAATGCACACTCTCAACCGCTTTCTCCCTCTCGCTTATTCCACATTTTTCTCCTGTTTATTTCTTTATTGCCCACAAGGGGCTAAACATAGAGGGGACAAACAAAGGGGTTAAGTCGATTACATCGACCCCAGTGCGTAACTGGTACTTAATTTAACGACCCCGAAAGGATGAAAGGCAAAGTCGACCTAAGCATTTCGCCTGGCGTGCTAACGTTTCTGCCAGCTCGCCGCCTTTTCTCCTGTTGCTCACCATCCGTTGCGCATT
>NC_068986.1:51146384-51148095 GCF_001194135.2 Octopus bimaculoides
TTTTTACCAACAAAACTCGGAAGTGACCATAGGAACGAGAATGGACCCCAACTATGCAAACCCGTTCGTTGGCTACGTTGAGGCCCAAATATTCTCACAGTTCACTGGTCCCACTCCCGAACTATACAGTCGCTATATCGATGACTGTATCGGTGCAACCTCACTCTCCCGCGAACAACTAAACTCCTTCCTCTCTTTTGTCCAAATCTTCCATCCTGCCCTCGAATTCTCCTGTACTCTCTCTAACTCTTTAGTATAAAAAAAAGTGACGTTTTAAGCCTGAAAAGTGGAAAACTAACAAAGAGTAGGACTTGCAAATGGCAAAATTATAAAAAATGTGGAAGGGGAAGGATAGAAATAATACTTGGGAGTCTTTGGATTGGATAAAATCAAAGAGAAAGAAATGAAGATGTTCAAAAAAGAATATCTCAGGTGGGTGAGACTTGTCATGTCGTCTAAATTGAATGGAAAGGACTAGATCAAGGCAACGAATACATAGGCTGTGTTCTTTATGCGCTACGGGTCAGAAGTTATTAAATGGAGGAAAGACGAATTAGAAAGTATTGATAGGAAAACTAGGAAATTGATGACAGTGCATAAAGAACTCCATCCAAGGAGTGATGTTCAAGACTTAATGTTTGAAGAAAGAAAGTAGGTAGAAGAGTTATAAGTAGTGAAAACTGTGTCAAAAACGAAGAAAACAACCTAGCTTGGTACCTTGAAATTGTAATGGGCAACGTCATGCTAAAAGTAAGAGATTTTGACACACTGAAATCTGCTGATGCAGTAACACCGAATGAATGTAAGAAGAGAGTGAAAAAAGAACTTGAAAAGGCATGGAAGGACAAACTTATGCACGGGCAGTACACTAGAGACAAAGTAGGTATTGAGGATAGAGTTGGTCGTGGCTTAGAGATAGCGATCTGAAAGGATGCATTGAAGCTCTGGTATGCGGTGCCCAGGAGCAGGCTCTCCGAACTAATTACATTAAACATCAGGCTGACAAAAAGAGAAAGAATCACCATTATGTAGAAAGTGTGGAACAAAAGAAACTGTCAGCCATCTTGTTAGCGAATGTTGTTAAGTTGACACAGCGAGAGTACAAAAGACGACATGATAATGCTACCAGATATATCCACTGGATGATATCTAAGAAATGTGGGTTTGTTGGAGCTGGTAAATGGGTACGAGCAGAAACCAGGCGGGGTGTAAGAGAGTGACAGACATAAGCTTTTGTATGACTTCATCGTTCAGTGTGATAGAATGACTGAGGTAAGAACGCCAGACATTGTAGTTGTCAGCAGGAAAGACAAAGAGGTCCAAGTTATCGATATCTTTACCCCAGGTGATAGAGGGAAAGATAAAGAGCATGAAAATATGGAGAAATGTGAGTTACTGAAGGAGGAAGTTGGAAAGTTGTGGAGGATGAAGAAGGTTTTAATGATTCCAGTGGGAATCGGAGCAATAGGATGCATATCGGACAGTTTCGAGGTCTGTGTAAATGAAATTAGAACTGATGCAAGGTTATAGGTCATACAGAGGACAATACGTTTTGGTATAGCAAGGATTTTGAGGCAAGTCTTGTCTGTGTAAGGTATAGGAGAGGAAACAGTAAGGAACCTTTGTCGACTTGTTTAGCGCTTTCTAACTGAAATGTCTGGACTGTTTAAAATTTAATTATCTAAGATTTGCAAAAATGAAACATAATTAT
>NC_068986.1:51148598-51148980 GCF_001194135.2 Octopus bimaculoides
CACACACACACACACACACACACACACACACACACACACACACACACACACGTACAACAACATATAAACAAAGAACATGCACACAAACAACACAACACGCGCTCAGACACATTCGGACATGCACTAATACAATACACACAGATACAAACAACAAACACACAAGCACACAAAGAAAACAATAAGTCATGAATACATACATACATACATACATACATACATGCATACATACATACATACATACATACATAAATACAGACATACATACATGCACATTTACAGACAACACTAAACGTCCAAATACATACACATATAGGCCAAACAACAATACATGCACAAATACACGCACACACACACACACACACACACACACACACACACACAC
>NC_068986.1:51148990-51149442 GCF_001194135.2 Octopus bimaculoides
AACACACACACACACACACACATACATAGACACACACTTATTAGTGACCTGGTCTGCGCCAAGCATACACGGTCTTAGAGAATATAACAGACTTTTATCTGTTACTGCCACGACCATCACTACCAACAACACCTTCCACCAATGTTAAAATCGATAGCCAATCAGCCAATCAGCTAGATGGTGACGTCTCATCCATTATACATTGGAGAACGTCCGTTTAATTTTCCCGATTATATCCTATACAGTCTTTCAATGCATAATTCATATAATTTCAACGGTTTATACATACATACATACATACATACATACATACATACATACATTCATACATAATACAAACATACATACATACATACGTGCATATATGCATGTATACATACTTATAGAATTACACATACACTTTCATTCATGCTCACACGCACACACACATGCGTGTGTGTGCATGTGTGTGT
>NC_068986.1:51152125-51152975 GCF_001194135.2 Octopus bimaculoides
ACTACCACCACTACTATCACAGTTGCTGTCATCATTACGACGTCTACCGCGATAACGACTGCGACGCTGACGGCGACTATGATGACGGTGGCGGCGTCGACAACGACGACCATCACTACCACTACCAGCTAAACCACCACCACCACCACCACCACCACCGCCACCACGACCACCACGAACTCAACATGAACGGACGCAGTAATCACTCTGCGGACTCCCAGCCTGCTTGAAATAGTAGCCCATTTCTCTCAAAGCCTTAGCCTTCTAATGTAAAAGAACAGATCAGTGTAGATTTGTTGTTTGACAAACTCCACCTTTCCGTTTCAAGAAAAGCTTAAAATGGTCCGGAGTGCGCTTATATATGAAGACGCAACGGTCATGGTTGCGAAGCTTTTGATAACGACTACTCGATCAGGGCTTAGTTGGTGTTAAACAAAAGCAACAACAGCCATATCACAATCGTCAACTGAAAGACAGCTTCTGTGCAGTCATTCAGTTTGCTAAAAATAACAGAGAAATGTGCCTTAAATCACACTTCCTAAGAGTAAAGACTTCCTTCGGTCCTCAATCACCATAGGATTGCACATAGAAAATTACGCTTCGGGGTACAAGTCCGGGTAGTGTTGTTTATGGAAGACCAGCAGTCGCCCATGCATACCAGCCTCCCCTCTTCACGCCGCCGATGTTATCTAAGGGAAAAGCAAAGACCGATACAGCTTGTCACCAGTGACGTTACAGCTTATTTCGACAGCTGGGTGAACTCACAACACACAGGCCGGTCCGAGAATCGAACTCACTACTTCATGATTATGAGCCCGACGCTCTAACCACTAGGCCCTAGTGTCTGGAA
>NC_068986.1:51154421-51155774 GCF_001194135.2 Octopus bimaculoides
CAATGTAATCAACTTAACCCCTTCCTCGAAATTACTGGCCTTGTGCAAAAATTTGAAACCATCATCATCGTCGAGGTCAACTAAGCCAGTCATACTTTCGGGGTCGATGAAATAAGTACTAGAGAAACACTGGGGTCGATGTAATCGATTAGTCCCCTTCCCCAAAATTTCTTGCGCCTTTAGTAGAAAGGATTATTATTATTATTATAGAATGAGAGAACAGTGCGTGCCATCAAAGTGACACTGGGGAAAAATATACGAAGCCCAGTATACCCATCATGACTACCCGTCTAATAAGGGTACACCAGGCACATGCATCACAACCATATATACGCGACAAGTTGATCTTATATGAAGATAAACAGCGCATGACCTTGGAGATGGGGCCCAGTTAGAATTTTCTTCAGGTTGAGTAGCTCATCCTGCTCAAAAGACCCCTGAATAAGGTTTGTTTAAAGATGATGAATGAAACACTCATGTTCCCAGAGGTGAATTATTCAAACCCCCAAAGAATTCCTCTCAACAAATGGCTATGATGTTCCGCCACTAATTGTGCTCGTGATCAAAGATGCACATATCGTCAGCCACCAAGTCTTCTTGCGCCTACAGAGTATCTCAACAGGCACGATAGAGCTGCGCAATATATTCACTGGATAATTTGCAAAAACCCGCCCCATGATAAAAGCTGGTAGGAACACAAATCATCTCAAGTGCTTGAAAATGATCACATCTCACTCCTCTGGAACTTCCCTATTCAGACTGACAGAAAGATAGATGCGAATAGGCCAGACATTATATTGAAAGACTTCAGACGAAAATCATGCTTCCTCATTGATATGACTGTCCCAACCGGTATAAATGTATTTGTCAAGACCTACCAATAACTGAGCAAGTATAAAGACCTTGAAATAGAAATTGGCAAAATGTGGACCCTCAAGACTAAAACGATACCTGTTGTCATAGGTGCCCTAGGAATGATTGAAAAAGGGGCTGATTGCTACCTAGCTCAGATACCAGGAAACCACAAAATAGCAGACACTCAAAAGATAGTGCTCATGGGAACTGCCCATATCCTATGTAAAATACTGTCTATGTAATCTCAAATTTTCAAACAAACTTATAACATTCTCTAGAACAATACTATGTGCAAAACCAAATATATGACATCCTAGGCATAACACCAACACGAACTTCTAACTTACTATCTCTTGAGGTCTCTGGGTGAGATTTGGAGTCAATTTGTACAAATACAAAGCAGAAGTCAAACATAATAATAATAATGATGATGATAATAATAATAATAATAATAATGATAATAATAATAATATATATATATATGTGTATATATATATA
>NC_068986.1:51155972-51159951 GCF_001194135.2 Octopus bimaculoides
TATATATATATATATATATATATGTATGTATGTATGTATGTATGTATATAAGAGACGCTACGACAATATAGCCAGGCTTGCCCCTCCTAATTTCTACTGTCACTAAACTTCTGTATGCTGTCAGGTCCGTCCTCCAGTTCGCCACACATTTTCTAAGCAATCGCTCAACATTCGATGCAGTAACATACGATGCAATGATGATGATTATTATTATTATTATTATTATTATTATTAAGGCAGCGAACTGGTAGGATCGTTACCGCGCCAGGCAAAATACTTAGCAGCATTTCTTTCGGCTTTACATTTTGAATTCAAATTCCGCCCGTGTTGAATTTGTCTTTAATCCTTTCGGTTTCGATAAAATAAGTACCAACTGAGTACTGGGGTTGATGTGATTGTCTAGACCACCCCCACCACCAAACTTCAGATCTTCTACCTATATTAAAAAGGATTACTTTTATCTAAATGCTTGACTTTGAGTTCGTCCTTTTTTTCTTGTGTCTTTAGTACATCCTACTGAGGCTTGCCGCCTGCTACCTCACTAAACATTTTTTAGAGATTTATTGCCTTACTCTTAAAACATTTTCAGTTTTTTAGTCACCTTTTATCTTCTGCTTGTTTCATTTATTTGACTGTGGTCAAGATGGGGCACCGCATTGAAGTGCTTAGTCGAACGAATCGACGCCAATATTTATTCTAAGTTTGGTACTTATTGTGTCCGTATCTCTTTTGCTGAACTGCTAGGTTACGAGGACGTAATCAAACTAGCACCGGTTGTCAAGCGATGGGCGAGGTACACACACGCATACACACACACACACGCTCGCACACATGTATATACGACGGGCTTCCACACAGTTTCTGTAAACCCAATTCACTCACAAGGCATTGGTCAGTCCGTTAACTATTGTAGGAGACACTTCCTTAAAGTGGAGCATGTAAAGAAACATTTGGAATGACATTAAATAGCACCAATTACGTCCGTTATTTTCTTCCTTTATGCTGTTCTCTGTATTATAACTTTAATCTTGAGTTATTCTCACAGTTCTAAACATCCTCACGCATTAATCTGTGTTGAATTCTAAACCTGATGTGGTTTATCAAAAGCAATACTTTTATTAATATAATATGCAGATTTAACATTAAGAAACTTTTGTTCATTCTTTAGATGGTTCGCAATATATCATTTTTATTTATCTTGGTTCGAAAGTCATAACAATATCTGCAGTTCGACTTTCCCCCAAATGTTCGTCACTCCTGGGTTAGAAGAATAAATGTGAAACTAGAAGATTGATGTGATGTCACGACGAAGCAGCGGTGTAGGAGGCTTTGAAATAGGTCATAGAGTCTGACCTCCTTCCACTAATTAAGTTATGTAAAAAGAAAATTTAAAAAAACCGTAAAATTATATACTGTAATTCTAGACATACTAGGGGTGAAAAAAAAACCCCGGTGTGATCATGGTTGGAATGCCTTTTGTCATAGATCTGCTTGAATAGGGATTGTATGAGATTAAACAATATCATATACAACCTTTTTACTGTCACGTGGATTGAATTGAGTAAGGGATGCGTCTTGTCAGGTCCATTGGTTATGACAACAGCAACAACACCAAGGTCGTTGACTGGATACGAACCATCGATCCATGATGCTTCTAGTCCAGCATAGTATCAACGAGATTATCTGTGTATCCCAAAACAACATTGTACCATTTTATATCATGATATATCCTGTTTTAACATATGACACCGTCCTTGACAAGATCACATTATATCTATTTAATATCTGACTGTTGAACAGAAACATTTGGTATTATGTAAATATAATGTTCTTTTAGCCATTCCATTTAGAGGAATATGCAGAAATCATTGACAAGTTGATACCAGTTGATATTTTTTTTATTTATTTTACTTCTTTTTCAAATCACTAGAATCTTATTTCTAGAATAAATCTATGATGAATTGGCTTTTTGAGACACCACTATATTTCGATGCCCTGATCAACAATTCACGTTATCCTTCAACCGATCTTTGTATTTGTTGTCTGATAGGAGGGTAAAAAGCCTTGGAGACGTTTGATATCACTAGTCTGATTATATGCATTATCCAGCATTTTGTCTCAGAGATAACATGTTCCAAGAAAACAGTATTATTCACGTTGTAGAAGCGAACGCCATAGAAGCAACAAGTAGTATAGCTCCAAACGATTTAAATGTGCGAGCTGCTTTCGAATCCCGCTTGAAGTCAATTCACTTTTATTATGCTTCTAATGTCACCGAGAAAAACATGGACATCAGACAATCTCCATTCCTGCTTACCAAAATTTATCATCTTGTGCCTGGTCAAAACCATAAAGTCATTATTTAATCTATAGTGTGTTTAGTTTCTGATAATGTAACTTGTCTTAATCTGCTGTTTTGAAATACAAAGATAATATTGCTATTGCTTTTGTGAGACATCAGGTTAGGAATAACAAGAGCTTTGTGCTTGTCAGGGAGTTTTCGTGGAGAAACTTTTCTACTATAGTCACAAGGCCTGAGGTTTGAGGAAAAGGGGCTAGTCGATTACATCGACCCCAGTGTTCAACTGGTATGTATTTCATCTATCTCGAAAAAAAATGAAAAACAAAGTAGACTACAGTAGAATTTGAACTCAGAACTTATAGACGGAAGAAATGTTACCAACTATTTGTCTGGCGTGTTAACGATTCTACTAGCTCTCTGCCTTAGTATTTATGGAGAATGCAAAAATAGTTCTCGAATGCTTTCCTTAAGGTATTTAATACGCGGCACCAACTTGTCGGGTGAATACAGACAAATCCGTTAACCTGGCTGGGCACTCGGAATGTCGGAGCAAGTACTGCAACATATTTTGTCCAAATGCTCTGACGATTTTGTCAATCATTATTTTATCGACCTTAGAAAGATGAAAAGAAAAGTTCAATTTAGCAGTAGTTGAAAGTATAAAGTAAAGAGCTTGAACAAATGTCGCTATTCTTCTTGTCCGACGTTCTAACGACGATGCCACTCTAGTAATTTCAAAAACTATTTCGTTAAATTCAATATCTATTTTGCTGTATCTCTAGCCAGTTATTATGCCAATAATAAACACACGCACTGGTTCTATTTCACTTCTTTTATTATTTATTAGCTTAAAATAATAATAATAATAATAATAATAATAATAATTATTATTATTATGCCTTTAATTATAGATATAGATATATATATAAAGACACGTGGTGTGATCAATAACTATCCGTATTGTTGTCATAGTAACGAAGCTAAAGCACGCAGAGTAAAGCCACTTGGCACAGATTGACCTTGAACTTTATTGTGCATGCACACTAAGTTTTAACGTTCTAACTCACATCCGCTGTTTACAGCAGTGCTGGGAAGGAACGTGTGTAGCGTGTAATCGTCAAATTGACCATGACAGAGAAAGTTGTGCGGAGAATCTGCATCAAATTTTGCCAAAAGCTTGGCGATGCCTGCTCAGAGGCCTACACAAACTTTTCAAAAAGTTTTCATCGTTCTCGACACAATCAAAGAGACCTTGTGCAACTGAAACCCGAGCATCTTCTTGGTCAACTGAAAGCAGTTTTGGAACAAACTTGGTAGACACACATTTTTCGGCCATCTTGGAAACGTCTGAACCACTCATACACTTGTGTGCCCATACAGTCCTCTCCATATACTTTCTGCATCTTTGTGTAGACCTCTGAGCAGGTATCACCATGACAACTTTCTCTGTCATGGTCAATGTGACGATCACACGCTACACACGCTCCTTCCAAGCACTGCTGTAAATAGCGAAAGTTACCGAGAACGTTAAAACTTACTGCGCACGCACAGCAGAGGTCAAAGTCAATTTCTGTCAAGCGCCTTCTCTTTGCGTGCTTTAACTTCGTTACTATGGCAACAGTCCGGCTACTTATTGATCAGACCTCGTATACAGATATATATATATATATATATATA
>NC_068986.1:51161165-51161837 GCF_001194135.2 Octopus bimaculoides
TAAGTAAATTTCCAAGATGTATTACTCTCCATTCTTCCGTTTATATATTTGTTTTGTAAGATTCCTGATGTGAAATTGTGTATTGAAACAGATATTGTTTTCTTTGGTGATGGTCATATTTTTGCCAATTAATCAGACGCACTCTATACTTGGTCTTCACTTCAGCTTTATCATTATTATTATTCTTATTTTAGTGTCCTTTGTCTGAAATCGTTCGTCACAAATCCTGTGACCTCAGAAAGGCAAAATTCACTTAACAGAACAGGAGACACGTGGGATGGAGGGTCGATGAAGAAGTCACAGAGTATGTGATGAAAGATTTCAGAAAAAGAACACTAAAATAAGAATAATAATAAAACTGGAGTGAATAGCAAGTATATAGTGTGTGTGGGCAATTGGCAAAAAAAAATATGACCATCACCTAATGTAACAGTATCTTCATTCTTCATTTTGTCTTTATAATATATTTGGAATCCTTCGAGGCGAAATCAGGATTTCCTAACATTCGATGTGGTTAGCCTCGTCTGGATTTTAGCAAATTGCTCGTAAGTTATCTGCCTGAATTTAAACTCCTTATTCCTTCGTGTTATCTCTCTCTCTCTCTCTCTCTCTCTCTCTCTCTCTCTCTCTCTCTCTCTCTGTCTATCTGTTTGTTTGTCTGTCTATCTATCT
>NC_068986.1:51164566-51165499 GCF_001194135.2 Octopus bimaculoides
TCCTGGTGTTTTTGTTATGTATTTGTCTGAATATTTTTTTTATTATACCTAAGGCACCTACTATGATAGGAATTATTTTAGATTCCACATTCGAGTTATCTCTATTTCCAGGTCTTTGTATTTTGAAAGTTTTTCCATTTCTTTTAGAGAAACATTGTCATCTGCTGGTATTGATACATCAATTAGAAAACATTTTTTTTCTTCGTGATCTTTGACAACTATATCTGGTCTATTTGCCTTAATTTCTCTATCTGTGTGTATTGGCATATCCCAGAGTATGGTTGCTTTCTCGTTTTCTGTGACCTTTTCTGGCGTGTGTTTATACCTTATTATTATTATTATTATTATCATTATTATTATTATTATTATTATCATTATTCCCATACACGATAGCAATATGTAAATGAATTTATCCAATCAACTATGTATAATATAATAAATATAAATTTTGCCAAAAAGAGAAACAACGACAACGACCCTTTGCAAAACGTTCTAAAGAAAAAGAGCAATTCTGCTTCCACCTCTCTCTCTCCCTCTTCTCTTCCATCTGAGAAGAAAAAGTAAGACAACAAAATGAAAAATAATCACCATCCATACTCAATCGGTGTACGCGCAAATGACGGCATATTGATTGAATGCATGACATGTGCATGTATACGCCTACACGATATATATATATATATATATATATATATATATATATATATATATATATATATATATGTATGTATATATATATATCGTCAGTAAATCATAAATCCGAAAGAGAAGCACATTTTAAGTTATAGAGCAGTAAAGTAATTAGATAAAGATAGTCATGGATGGCCTGTGCATGGGATTAGCAGGCATAAAACGCTTAGCTTTACAGCGTCTCTTAAGACCTTAATGGTTGGTGACTTATATATATATATATATATATATATATATATATAT
>NC_068986.1:51165509-51170509 GCF_001194135.2 Octopus bimaculoides
TATATATATATATATATATATATATATATATATATATACGCATCACATACTACACACACACACACAAACACACACACACATATAAATAAATATGTATGTATGTATGTAAATATATGTAAACCTACGTACGAACAAATAATTCATGCATGTGTTTATCCTAATTTTCACCCTGCATATGCTCTGTATATCATAAGTAGTAACATTAACTAAGTACAGTGGTGAACTAACCCCTACACTGGAAACTGGTTGTATAATGACAATCTACAAGGAGCTCTAGCTCGTACCAAAGCAGCTGTACATCTAATTCCACACACATACACACGCACGTACATACACGCCGCGTACGCATACACACATAGATATGAATTCTGTTGCTCCTTGTGCCATTTTTTAATAAACAACTGACATTTCTTTACATATACTAAGATCAAAAGATAGCTGGGCATTTTGGACAGTCTCCCAAATAGTGCTCTTTTCTTTCCTTTGCTTAAACATTCACCCTACGTACGCACGCGCAAACACACGCACACACTCAAAACAAGCAGATAGTAGGACACAGAACATGGCACTCCCAAACATACTTTATCCAAACCCCTAGAGTTATGCAAGCAGATTTACTTGAATTCATGACATTTTTCAACAAAAAAACTGACATACCTCATATACATATATAGAGCAAAAGACTCACCATGCCCAGCATCTCTGATAATTTCCTTTAAATAGAAAAAAACTCCTTAAAAGTAGTTACACTGCAATAAAATTTTTAGGGGAAAATAAGAAAAACGGCCTTAAAAACATTTATTTGCAGTTTGAAAGAGACTATAATTATGCTACGTCAAGATTATTCTATTATTTTTGGGTAAGATCAAAGAAAATCTATCTTAATATTTACAGTTTTAAAATGGGTGTATTTCAGAGGAACTTTATACCATACATACATACATACATACATACATACATACATGGTCAGGATAAATGTTGTTATATGGTTGTGAAAAAAGGGAAAACTATAAACCAGTTTAGTAACATCTCCGTTAATGATTTGACTGTTTCCTCTGTATCTGACGAGGAATGTTACAAGTAACTAGGGGTGGATGAAAATATATTTTACAGTGACACCTGTAACAAGAAAATTTGGACCTCAGAACTCTCTGCATTCAATAAACCAGTGGCCCACGATATGTTTGCAGTGGCAGTATTCATATCAACATTTGGGCTGCTTGATTGGACGCTTGATGAGATCCAAGCCATTGATGTGAAAACCCGAAAAATACTAACAAGCATATATAATTTCCACATAAACAGTGATGTCGGCCACCCCTGCCTTAAACGAAAATAAGGCGGAAGAGGCTTAACATTGATCCAAAATGCCTTTGAATGTCGCATCATATCCCTTCGGCAACATCTTTTAACCACCAAGTGTCGAAGTGCATTCCTTGACCAAGTTTGCATACATGATGCTGATAATATTATAAGACTTGGAAGGCAGCTCCTTGAGCAACACTCTTTGTCTGATAACATAGAATACATGCCCGCAACGTATCATCAGATGAAAGGATGAGCCTATATGAGCAGAAGACTATGCATGGATATGTTAGTAGAAAGCACCATGATGATAGTAAATTCGATTCTCAAAGCAGTTTATCATGGACCAATAGCCGGATCACTACCTCCTACTTTGAAGAGTTTGCGTTTGCAATCCAGGAACAGGAAATATCAACCAAGTACCTGATGTATAAAAGGAATAAAGATGCAGGTAAAGCCGTAAAGTGTGACAACCGATGCAGACTTTGTGGAGTTCACACTGAAGATACCACCCACATCATAAGCAGTTGTCCTAAAATGTCATCACGGTATCTACCGATGAGACATGACGTTGTAGCTAGGACACTCTATAATGAAATCCGTCGGAAGGATAATCTCGAGGACAAAGAAATAAAACCCCACAATATGGTAGAAGACATAGCCACTCATAATCAAATGGATTACTGGTGGAATGTTCCAATGAAGACCCCAATAAGATGTAAGTACAGCAGACCTGATATAATGATTTGGGATAGAGAAGAGAAACTGTGCACAGTTGTGGAAGTTAGCTGCTCAGCGGATGTTAACATAAAGTTGAAGATAAGTGAAAAAGAGAACACATATGATGAACTATTGAGAAATCAGAAGTTACTCTCTCCAGATTACAAGTTCAGTAATCTGAACTTGTAATTACAGGTAATTACAAGTAATTACCTGTAATTACTGAGGCCCTGAGATATGTAACACACTGCCTAAATACCAATCTTGAGAAATTAGCTTCCCAAAACCAGAAAGGAGAAAGCTAATTCGAAGACTACTGGTCCAATCCATTACTGGAACTGTAAAAATCTGTAAAACTTTCCAGAATATTATCACTTGAATATATATGAGTATGTCTAGATAAGCAACTATATGCATGAGAATACATACATAAAACATACAAATCTGCTCATACATACATACATACATACATACATACATACATACATACATACAAACAAAAATACCCTGTTGTTGATGTTGAAATTCCAATGAAAGAGCCTTGGCTCTAGGTTAGAAATCGGTTCTTTCTCTATCGGCAAGAAATCTTGAAATAAACTGAAGAGTGACATTGTTGTCACTAAAACAATTCACAATGCCATCTGCAAGAAACACTATCCTGAAATAAACTTAAAAAGTCCCTCTGTTATGGAATACATTCAGAAACACCAACTCAAGGAATACTGGTGGAATATTCCTATCAAAACTTCTGTCAAATGTAAACATAAAAGGCCGGATATTGTCGTTTGGGACAGAAGGGCAACGGTATGTACCGTCATAGAGGTCAGCTGCCCTGCAGATATAAATATCTCTTTGAAAATCAAAGGAAAAGAGGATATCTATGGACAACAGCTTCGAAACCTCCAGCTTCTATATCCAGACTATGAATTCATATTCATACCAATAGTAACTGGAGCACTAGGTTTCACGGAGCTTTCTACTAACATATCCATGCATAGTCTTCTGCTCATATAGGCTCATCCTTTCATCTCATGATATGTTGCGGTAAATTTGTGCGACTTCTTTGGGGATGTATTCTAGGTTATCAGACAAAGAGTGTTGCTCAAGGAGCTGCCTTCCAAATCTTATAGTGTTATCAGCATCATGTATGCAAACTTGGTCAAGGGATTCACTTCGACACTTGGTTAAAAGATATTGCCGAAGGGATATACCTGTAATTATTGGAGTCCTGGGATAAGTAACACACTGCCTAAATAGCAATCTTGAGAAATTAGGCTTCTTAAAACCAGAAGGGAGAAAGCTAATTCAAAGACTACAGATTCAATCCATCACTGAAACTGTAAAAACCTGTAAAATTTTCCAGACGTTTAGCATTTAAATGCATATGAGCATGTCTAGATATGCAACTTCACGCATGAGAATACATACATAAAGCAAAACATACAAATCTGCACACATACATACATACATACATACGTACACACACACACACACACACACACACACACACACACACACACACACACACACACACACACACACACACACACACACACACACACACACACACACACACACATATATATTGATAGAAAGGTAAGACAACAAAAGAAAGAAAGAGACCTCGATATTATGTAAATAGAGGAATTTATCTGTAAATAATATGTGACAATTATTCGGTAGCAATGATAAAACTGTGTTTGTCCGCCACCATCGCTTGACAACCGATGCTGGTGTGTTTACGTCCCCGTAACTTAGCGGTTTGGCAAAGATACCGATAGAATAAGTACTAGGCTTACAAATAAGTTCTGGGGTCGACTTGCTCGACTAATGGCGGTGCTCTAGCATGGCCACAATCAAATGACTGAAACAAATAAATGAATAAAAGAATATGTCTGTATATATATTATATGTGTGTGAGTGTATGTATATATACACAGACACATATATGTATGTATATATACACATGTATGCATATATACACAGACACAGTTCTGCCAGCTCGCAGATAGGCGAGCTGGCAGAAACGTTAGCACGCCGGGCGAAATGCTTAGCGGTATTTCGTCTGCCGTTACGTTCTGAGTTCAAATTCCGCCAAGGTCGACTTTGCCTTTTATCCTTTCGGGGTCGATAAATTAAGTACCAGGTACGCACTGGGATCGATATAATCGGCTTAATCCTTTTTTCTGTCCTTGTTTGTCCCTTCTATGTTTAGCACCTTGTGGGCAATAAAGAAATAAGACACACACACACACACACACACATACATATATATATATATAAGTCAGTAAATAGTGGGGTTGTGTTAACCGCACGTGGAGAAATAATAGGAAAATGAAAAAAAGCCAGAATGCTGAACTGGAAGCATAATTTAATAAAGATTAAAAAACAGTAGAGAAGAGTAAAAAAAAAAGGCAAGTGGTTTTTTTTACTCTTCTCTACTGTTTTTTATTCTGTGTGTATCAAAAATATCGCTATCAATTTAGAGTAAAATTTGTAGTTTTGGAATCAGTAGTTCTTTGGCTGCTATTTCTGAATCCTCAGTATGTTGGAGAAGCAGGTTACTGTCAATCCCTATATATTTATGATTATATATATATGTATGTATGTATGTATGTATGTATGCATTTATGTGTAATTATAAGATCCCAGGATCTAAGTGTAGGGAATTTACAAGCTCGGAGCAGCCCGTGTTAGTTATAAAAAAGCAACGTTCAAGAATAATATGACCTCATTAACTTTTTGGAATAAATTCAGGTGTTCTGATGATTTCAGAGCGTTTAGAATGCTTTTTATGCTTTGATACTGGTGATACATTTCCATTTTCAGTTTCTAGCTCCTTGCAAACTTTGTAGACGAGAGATCTGGCAACTTTTTAGAATGGAGAAATTTCTAAACCGCTATGCTCAGCCTTTATAACCACACAATAACAGCATCCCTCTTCACTTCTTGGAGTAATCTGAGGGCCTGCCATT
>NC_068986.1:51174427-51180356 GCF_001194135.2 Octopus bimaculoides
TAAACAGATGCCCTAAATTCAGTATGATACATTTTTATTCTGGCTGCTCTCATTCTTTTCTTTGATAAAGGGTATTAAGTGAAACGCTTGATTCTCTTCTGTTTCTTCCATTGGCGTATATATTTTTATTGCACACTTCTTCTATTACTGTTTTTTTCTCTTTATATTTTTACGCTTTTCCAATCCCACATTTCTCTTGTCTACCTATATGTACTACTTGTTTCCACCTTGTCTCTTAACTCCACTCGTTTTATTTGTGTTTTTTACCTACGCACACACACGTACACACGCACGCAGGCATGCACGCACATACACACACACACACACACACACACACACAGATGTATATATGCACGCATACATACATACATACATACATACATTCATGCATACATATATAGGGAGTTGTGTGTGTGTGTGTGTGTGTGTATGCATGTATGAGAAAGAGAGAGAGAGAGAGAGAGAAAGAGAGAGAGAGAGATGGAGAGGGAGAGAATGTGAGAAAGAGAGAAGATAAAAGTGCTTAGCATACTGGTTTGGATGTTGAGCTTACGTTCTTTAGGTTGTGATCAATTCTTGATTAAGAAGCGTGTTGTGTTTCTGAGCAAGGCAATTCATTTGTCGTTGCTTTAGTCCACTCAGCAGCTGAAAATGATTAATAGTAAAAGGTAATGGCGGGTGGTTGACCTTCGATGGTTCCAATTCTTTTTCAGTGTAGGAGACTTCTAAGTCACTTAAATGACATGGAAACCGGGATGAACTCCGGCTTAATAGGCAGACTTATGTGTATCATTTGTGAACGTGCGCGAGTGCACGTGTGAATGTATGCGAATGTGTGTGTGTTAGTGTGCGTGTGTTAGTGTGTGTGTATTTGTGTGTGTGAGTGTGTGTATGGCAATAGTCATACAAATTAAAAGTTTGTAACATGTGATATGTAAAAAAAGTAACTACCTGGAATACACCCAAACCAATCCAGACATATAATCTCTCCTGTAAGTATCCGTTCTCATTTATAATGTGTTGTGTCGACGCACCCAAGCGAAGAAGTAGGCTCGACCAAGACATAAAAATAGAGGTAGTCTGACCGTGGTAGGAGTGGACTGACAGTGGACTGACAGTGGACTGGCTGTTGAGTAGCAGTCGTGTAGCGGTTGAGCAGAGATCATCCGAAGGTGCTAGATAGCAGTAGCTTGAGACACAACATAATGGAAAGTGATCAGTAGATTGCCAGAAACAGTAGATACTAAACAAAATACTTTGAAGTGTTGAATAATGCTCCTTTCTGTTATAAGTTCAACAATCGCTTTGTTTGGCTTTGCTTTTTTTTTTTAATCAAATTTCAAGTGGATAATACTCCTCCTTTCTAGTAATTCTGACTCCTCTTGCTAATTTAAAAAACAGACATTGCAAAGTGATGCAATCCTTGGACACATCGAATCCTGTACAATCCATGCCAACATGAAAACATGTTAAATATAACTGATGATAATAATGACGATGTTGATACACACGGACACACACATACACGCATACATGCACACATGCACACACACACACACACATTTGCATGCTTGTATGTTTACATGCATGAATGTGTGTATGTATATATATATCGTAGTTTGTGTCTCTGTTCATGTTTGTTGGTATAAAACCGGTGGTGCCTGAAAAAGTTATAGTCTTCGTTAAACGTAAACCGAAACCGAAAAGAAAACAAAATACGAGATAATTAAAAACTGGAGTTGATATGATAGACCAAACCTTTCAAACCATGTTCCAGCATGACTGCGAATCGGTGACTGGAACCAATAAAAATATACAAAAGTCTTATATCATATTCAATAGTTTTACAATATGAGGGTGGGCTGAAAAGTTCATAGGCTGACTATAAAGGAGCGATGCTAGATCTATGAAATCTTGCAAGCATTAATTTCAGATTCTTGTTATTAATAAGTAACTGTATTGTTTCTTTCCAGGTAAGCTGGCATCTGACTGTTCAAAGAAGACTGTGCTTTGAAATGGTTGTTCTTCATCCTCCTTATTCGCTTGGTTTGATCCGATCTGACTATCATCTGTTCCTCAACAGGAAAAAAACAAAACAAAACAAAACAAAAAGAAAGAAACACTTGGCTGGAAACCAGTGTCGCAGTGATAATGACGTCATATCTGTTGTTAATGACCCATTTGACCAACAGCATGAAAATTTCTTCATCAATGGGATCCAAGTACTGCAACACCGATGGATAAAGTGTATGGACCTCAAGAGGGACTATGTTTAGAAATAAACTTCAATTGGTCACCTTCCATGAAAGTATCTTGGTCAGCCTACGAACTTTTCAACCGATCCTTGTATTTATATTTTAATAGATTTGCTGCTGTTGCAGTTGTTTCTGTTATTTTGTGAGAGAGTTTATTGGTTTCATTGCATGGTGAAGCCTTGGGGTATTACAGGCACATTTTAACGTTGGTGGTGTGTTGTCCACGCGTCTTGGTTTGTGGTTGACACACCTTTTGTTTATGGAGGGCTCATTTTGTTCTAGCAGCGCTCGTGTTTCAGGTTCCACGATGTACATCTTGCTTTCGTCTGAAGAGCTTCCTGGGGCTCATACCAGATCAAAAAATCGTCACCGTGGCGATGTTCGAAAATGAAACAACCTTGTTTTGTGCTAGCTGTGTGGACGAGACCACTGCTGCTTGTACACCTAGAAGCTGGCATCGCAGTCTCGCTCTTTACTTTGTTGATAGTATTAGTAGTGATGGTGGTGGCGGCGGCGGCGGTGGTGGTGGTAGTGGTGATGATGATGGCCAAGGTAGTGGTGGTGGTCTTAGCAGTATAGAATGTATTGCTATCTTCCCTCTTCTGGTTTTCGATGTTGTTGACGTTATTATTCATCTCAACTCTGCCTTTGGTGCTCAGTACTTGTGGCTATTGTTCTTACTATCGCCATTGTTACTAGACGCGTTAATTTGCTAATCTTGTTGTTTGGTTGTTCAGTATGTTGTGTTGCCGCTACTGCTCCAAATACCCCATTTTCTCTCCGCAACTATGTGAATGACAGCGGCAATGGTGATTCTGTTTGGTTACCAGCAGAAGGGGAAGTCTTCACTCGTGCAAGTGGCAAAAGAGAGCCATTGATTAGGAAAATCTTCCCCACTCCTTTCCTCTCTTAGTGACTGGCAGGTAAATTTATTTTCGATAAAGAATTTCTTTTCAGATCTATAGCCCCAAGGGACTGGAGACAACAGAAAGCGAATACATGAATCCATTGGAATTGTGACAGGTTCTTCAACAAATAGGAGACACATTAACAACAAAAAAATATTAAAACGTACAAAAGATAATTACTTGAAAGAACAACAATAATAACAGTTATGATGTTTTCGTATTAGTGAAAACTTGGCTGTGTAGTTAAGAAGTCTGCTTGTAACCACGTAGTTTCGGGTCCAGATCTATTGCGCGGTATCATGGGCAAGTATATTCTACTATAGCTCCGGGTGGACCAAATAGGTGAATTTGGTAGAAAGAAACCGTGTAGAAATCAATTACATATGTATGTATGTATGTATGTATGTATGTATGTATGTATGTATGTATGTATGTGTGTATGTATGTATGCATGCATGTATGTATATATGTATATATATAGGCGCAGACGTGGCTGTGTGGTAAGAAGCTTATTTCCCAACCATATGGTTCCGGATTCAGTCCTACCGCTTGGCACCTTGGGAAAGTGTCTTCTACTATAGCATCGGGCCAACCAAAGGTTTTGAGTGGATTTGATAGACGGAAACGGAAAGAATCTTGTCGTATGTACACACACACACACACACACACACACACACACACACACACACACATATATGTATATGTCTATATGTTGATGTATCTTTGCGTCTGTGTGAGTCCCATTACCGATTGACAACCTGTGTTGGTGTGTTTACGTCCCCGTAACTTAGTGGTTCGGCAAAAGAGATCGATAGAATAAGTACTAGGCTTAAGAAATAAGCCCTGGGGTCGATTTGCTCGACTAAAAAAAAACATTCCATAGCCACAGTAAAATGACTGAAACAAGTAAAAAAAATTAAAAAGATGTGTGTGTGTGTGCGCGCGCGCGCGCGCGCGTATTGACAGATATATAGATAAATAGATAGACAGAAAACGATATGAACAAAAATGGGTAATATCATCTTTATTTGAGGATTACATCATACAGGACCAACGATAGAAAAGAATACAAATTACGAAATCGATGCGTATTGGATCGATTGTAAAATTCATTACATCCGAAATTTAAGCGAGCGCAATGTTATCAAAGTAATGGCTTGAATTCAAAGTGAACTGATATAATGGCTATACATGAATGTAGTCAAAAAAGAATGTTAAGAAGAAATATTATATGCTAAGAAAAGCCAGTTGAATATTTAAACTTACGTAAGTATAAAAAATATACATAGAAATGTTACGTTAGTACATGTACTTATTTGGTTATTTAGGAATGTTCAGAATAAATTTTTTATAATTTAGAAAAATTATGCTTAATAAATTAAAGGAAAAGCAGTCATAATGAAGGTGCTTCTTATTGAAATATTTACGCGAACATTTCAATGTAAGATTGGTTCTAGAATTTAATAATTTTAATTTTAAAGTAATTGAATAATACATTTCCTCAAGGTAAAGATCACATTTAAAATTACCAGTATTGTACAGTGGAGAGTAACTTATAAATGAATTACTTCAAATCGTTTTTAATGTTTTTGCTTTTCAAATCCCTAATGCATCTACTAAGATTCGTAGAATTACATCTTCTCCTAAACTGAAATGAAGAAGAATGGTTATGTAACCTAGATTTCCAAATTGTGGCCGAAGAACTAGTGTAATAATACGTACAATCACCTGCAAGTGCCATATATTGACATTCTAGATTCTTTTCTAAACAACGATGCTCTAAAGGACACATAAGTTTGTTTTTAGTAGAAAGGAGTTTGTTCGTTCTTATGAAGCATGTATGATTAAAGGAACTAATCCTAACGCTACCCTCAGAATTAGGTGTTAAAACAGGATTATTAGCAGTATTATCTTAAAGGTATTATCAATTTCATTGCTGGATTTACTTTCACCTAAAGTATCAAAACATGATGATTATTTCCGCTAAATCAGCACCCAAATAATTATTTATGTATACGTTAGAGTCGAGATTAACTTTATCATTATCATCATTAGTAATATTATTACTTTCACCGTTAACATTATTATTATTATTATTATTATTATTATTATTATTATTATTATTATTATTATTATTATTATTATTATTATTATTATTATTATTATTATTGAGTGAGAGAGCAAAGCATGCCATCAAAGTGACACTGGGGTAAAATATATGAAGCCCATTATACCCATCATGACTGCCTGTCTGATAAGAGTACACCAGGCACATGCATCACAACCATATGTGCGCGACAAGTTGATCTTATATGAAGATAGACAACGCATGACCTTGGAGATGGGGCCCAGTTAGAATTTTCTTCAGGTCGAGTAGCCTATCTCGCTTAAAAGGTTCCTGATAAGGTTTGTTTAAGTATGTTGAGCAAAATACCCATATTTCCAAAGGTGAATTATTCAAGCCCCAAAGAATTCCTCTCAACAAATGGTTATGATGCTCCCCGACTACATCTGCTCGTGATCAGAGATGCAATATCGTCAGCCACCAAGGGACATGCTCAACTGGTTAAGGTCAAACAACTGACAAGCAAATCTGTGGTATTAAGCAGAATATTTACTGTACCCCATCTTTTATACCAAGACAAAACAATGTACATGATAACACATCCAATCAGTTAAGATCAGAAGCCATGAAAGCCACTGCCTGGTACTGCATCAGGGCATTTATTATTATTATTATTATTATTATTATTATTATTATTATTA
>NC_068986.1:51181845-51184540 GCF_001194135.2 Octopus bimaculoides
TAGGTATTTGTAGCTCTCCGCTGGTTCTAACTCTTTTATGACATTTTGCTGGTCAAGGTTCACATTAGATGTATTTGTCATTTTTCCTTTGATAAAGGTAGCTTTTGCACATTTATCAAGGCCAAATTGCATCCTGATGTCATCACTGAATTGTTTAACAATCGCTAGTAGGCCTTTGAGTTGTTGGTCATTATTATTATTATTATTATTATTATTATTATTATTATTATTATTATTATTATTATTATTATTATTATTATTTAAGATGGTGAGCTGGTAGAACCGTCAGCACGCCGGGCAAAATGCTTAGCAGCATTTCGTCCGTCTTTACATTCTGATTTCAAATTCTGGCATTTCGTCAGTCCATACGTTCTATGTTCAAATGTATCCGAAGTCGACTTTACCTTTCATCCTTTCGGGTTCGATAAGATAAGTACCAGTTGAGTACCGGGCTCGATGTTCGACTAACCTCCTCCACCCAATAATTTCAGCTCTTGTGCCTATAGTAGAAAGGATTAATAAACAGATTTGATCTCACTTCCTAAAAGGATATTTAAAACCTTCAATTTGAAGGAGAGAAGCATTGTTGACTTTTCAGGCACCATTAAACTCGAAGACAAAATTATCTTTTCTCTTTAACTTGTTTCAGTCATTGGACTACGGCTATGAAGAGGCTGCCTTTAAGGGTTTGGGCGAAGAAATCGACTTCAGCATTTAATTTTAAAGCCTGGTACTTATTCTGTTTATTCTTTTGCTGAACCGCTATGTTACGGGAACGTAAACAGGTCAGCACCAATAGTCATCAGTTGTCATGTTATGGGGGAGAGACAAGCACAAGTACACACACATGGTGGGTTTCCATATAGCTTCCATCTGCCAAATTCACCCGCAGGACACTGATTGACCTGGAACTATAATAAAAGGCACTTGCATAAGGTACCTTGCAGTGGGACTGAACCTGAAATCACAGGGTTGCAAAGCGAGTTTCTTAACCATATATCCATGCCCACAAACCGAGAAAATTTAGTGTATTTAACATTCACTTTGAAGCATTGAGATTATCAACGTAAGAGAAAATGGTATCGACAAGGTAACACCAAGGAGTTGCATGCATTTTCTTTTAGCGACCCACGAAGGATGAAAGGATTAAGTTGATGTATTTGGTGATATGAACTTAGAACTCTATGAAACGTAAGTAAATATAACAAAGCAATTTGCTTGTTGATCTATTTTTGATTCTACGAATCTATTGCTCTTTAGTAGTTTGATAATATTAACTAAACGCAGATCCTAGAATCTGCATGTGGTTTTCTAATCAAGGGTGTTGTAAGGCTTTGCATAGGATTAGCAGTTGTTCAAGGTTGATTGTTTCCTTTGGCCCTTTGTAATACTTGGAATAAGTTTCGTTGGTGTGGTTTATACTGTCTCTTAGATAAAACAGTTAAAATTGTTCACCATCCTCTATTCACCTGGCAGTGAAATCAATAACACACATGCACTAAAAAGAGGAATAATGAGTGTTATAGCGTTAAACAACACGGATAACTGGGTATTTTGATACTGTATCGAAGTCTAAATTACATCATTCATTTCAATAATTCGTCTATCTAACTAGCTATCAATCTATCTATCTGTGTGGTCACTTAACTCATGCTGTTAATATAGCCAGTTTAAGGTTTATGTGTATGTCGCGTAATCTATTCAATCAAACCAAATGAACTTCAAGCCATGGTCGGACATAAATCGTCTGGCTCACCTAACACTGTTGATTTTCTTCATAAAGTATGTAAATATCGGCGTTGTGAAGCTGGTGAAAATCCTTTCAAATATAGGTCAGTCATTCATTATAAATACCTCACACTACCCTGTAACAAAAAATAACAATAAATAAATTGAAAAATAAAGACAGCAACAATAATATGTGAGGTGTGTATATGTATGAGTTGTTGACATTGGCGTTTGTTGTATAAAATGTATTCTTATTTTTGCGTGTATGTCAGATAAAGTATTATCATGTAAATTCTGAACAGTCAACCAACATAGCTGTGTTTAACGAAATCATTTACTACGTAGATCAAGTGCTTTCATCTAACGCACAGATGATAGTTCTCATTCAATGAAAAACAGTACTTTGAAATGTATATCACAAACAAACAAAAGCACATGTGCAAACGCACTAACTTTTACAGACGCGTACACATACTAACATACACATCTATACATGCACATACACACATATTTCTAAGCTAGACAGAAGGCCAGATTTAATATATCTTGGAATATCAACGATATGATTTTACCTTACGGCAAATCCAAGAAAAGTTTATAGAACTACGCGTTCCACCTCTCATCGCATATATAAACTTTACGAAGACTTTCTACAGTGTGAGAAGTGAGGGCTTGCAGTCCCTGCTCAAAAGTTATCGGTGACCAGACAAAATTGTGGAGATTGTCGTGCAATTTCAAGACAGTATGTCTATCACGACCTTATTTGGGTACTACAGACGGACCCTTTCCCAGTCGTTGGAGTAAAGCAAAGCAATGGCCTCAATCCAACGCTTTTTGTATTTTTAAGTATTTTTGTATGTGCATATATGTATTTTTTACCTTCGGTGTTTATATAAGTATTTCTTTTATATGTTGAAGGCCATGATTTTATTTGTATATTATGAAATGTATAGAAGCGTGGGATTAC
>NC_068986.1:51185343-51189592 GCF_001194135.2 Octopus bimaculoides
TCCCTTAAAAATTGTTTATTACATCGTCAACCGAAGCAAGGCCACCGGTGGTGATGCAAAAATATAAGTATGACGTAAAGACATGAAATTTGACAACACTTTTGTCCAGCGGTATTTTTTTCTTTTGAGTTTCTGAGTTATCTATCTATCTATCTATCTATCTATCTATCTATCTATCTATCTATCTATCTAAGAATATGGCTGAATGGTTAAGAAGTTCGCTTTGCAACCACATGGTTTCGGATTCAATCCCATTACGCGGCATCTTGAGGAAAGTGTCTTCTAATATACCTTCGGGTCGACACTGACCAATGCTCTGTAAATGAATTTGATAGACGGAAACGGTATGGAAGCCCGTGGCATATATGTGTGTGTGTGTTTGTGTGTCTTTGTGCGTATGTCTATTCCCACCACCGTTTGACAATCGGTGTTGGTTTGTTTATATCCCCGTAATCTAATAAGAGTACTGGCTCTTGCTTATAGATATCTGCTTTACTTACAACTTATTTGTTACTGCATGCCGATGTCAGTTAAACTGTTAATAATTCACAAGGCATACACAGAACATCAAGAATCCCAACAGTTACTGACTTCTATAAACAATAGATTAGATTCATTGTTCCAAGGGTAATTTTGACTGATGAGACATACAATAAGGTCGAAACATTGCAGTGTCTTAGTCTTCTTCTATAAATAAATAGAGTGTGCTTTAAACAGATATCGTCTAAAATGAGTTGTTCTCCGACGTTGAAAGACAACAACGCTTAGTATGTTCATGTTCGAATCTGCCAGAACATATTGAGAATGAATTGGTACCTTATCTACGAATTCAAGGATGGAATTTCGAGGTTGTTTGAATTTACGATGGTCTCACTGTTCTTTTGAATGCAGACATTCAACACAAATGAAACAATATGAAATGTAGCTGCAACAAGCATGATGAATTAGTTATTCCTCGACCAATACCACCCTGCTTTCCTTCGGACTACCACGCAGTCAAACCAAACAGCCTTGCTGGTTCAATGCTGTACTTTCTTCGTCAGTTGGCAATATCACGACGGTGAGTGCGCACGCATTGCATTTGACTGTATCCCGATCACCGCGGCTGTAAGCTACATAAATACTACTGTAGAGCTCCTGTCGATAAATTCTGACTGCACCTGTTGTGTCTTCGTCAGAATTCGAGACGTTTTTTCTCATCCCGCTCCTCTGAACGATGTCATGAATAAGAATTTATTTTCGACGCTGCTGTTTCCCTGTCACAAGTGGAGTTTGTTTGTCTCTTACACGGCAACAAATGGAGTTTGGACGGGATTATTCATTTCCCGTTCGAGAGAGGCAAGTCACTTAAAGGGACGCTACGTATTGTGATATACTTCAGTGTCAAGTTAGTCAACTAAGCCATAAAAACCTGAATTGTCGCGCTACGAGTCATTGACCTTCGAATTTCCTTTTCACACCTGTCACTCTTAAGACTGCTCATGTCCTTGGTTCACTGATCTTCTTCCAATTAGGATGAAGGTCATGCCTGAAGAAAGAATCCGGTAAGGAAGCGTAGCTGATGCCGTGAATATCGCTTTTCTTTGTTGCTACGTTTTTCCTAAGCCATCTGCAGAATGCAGGTAGGATAAATAGTTATTCAACAACAAATGTAAAATTTGCTTTCTTGTTTCAATAAATGTGCTGTCATTTTGATATACGTCAACAAATGAAACAAATTATTTTGCTCACGTTAACTGTATGTATGTATGTGTGTGTGAGAGATTGTGCTTATGTGTTCGAGTATATGTGTACGTTTATATATTTTTGTTGATCAAAATTATTTTCTGATGACATCACACCCACAAAAGAGAAATATAAGAACTTATATAACGCGGTTGAGAGCAGTTTTAGAAAAATTGTCTCTATCACTTTCAGAATTTAGTTGAGCTACCGGAAAAGTTTCTACATTTTCCCTTGACGCGCCAGAAACAGCAGCCAGATTTCCTTCAAAATATACCTACCTTCTTTAAAAGGCAAGGGACACAGGCTGTCAAAAGACATATTCGATCTACTAATCCTTTATCTTTTGAATTTAAAAGCTACGAAGGTGAACATTGCCTTTCATTCTTCCTAGGTCAATAAAATATATACAAGTAAAGTACTGGAGTCGATATAATCGACTATACCCCATTCATGCAAAATTTATAGTCTTCTGAATATGTTAGATATATCGATTAGGAGTCATTTATTTTCTTGGTTCTTGACAATATCTGATCAAATAGTCTTGACCTCGCTGTCTGTGAGTTTTTAGCATACCCAGCGTGTGGCTACATAGTCAATGTCTATGACTTTCCTAGGATATGCCTTTACTATATCTTTTCTGTTAGTATTATATAGTGCTGTCACAACTTCCAGTGTAAGTAAAAACTCTGTCATATGTGTGAATATATTCTTTCGTGGATAAGGTTGGATAACCAGGGACTATGTGATTTATTGTTTTTTCCGCATCACCACATATTCTGCAGTTTTCTTATTGCATTCAGCTTCATTATATATTTTTGGTAGTTTATCTTGGAAAGGCTTTGGTCTTGTGCTTTGGTCAGTTTCCAGTTTCAGTCTTACGCGTCTCAGCTATTTTAAAAACTTTTGGGCGTATTCCCATTCTGTTCAGCTTATTCCAGTATTTACAATGTAAGCGCTCTTCTTGTCATTATTTTCCTTTTGATATCGGATAAATTACAAATAATTGCCGAACGACAACCTATATTACAATACCTAGGACAGGTATTGTAATATAATGCTATTGCTCTGTGGAATTTATTTTCGTAGCTCAAAAACAAGTTTTGAAAAGATAGATTACAAGGACAAGAACATATGTTTCTAAGATAGAAACGCTCTTGATATATGTCTTTGCTTGATGTCTTGCATTTTGGATTTTATTTCACACAAAGACCTTTATTGGACATTTTGAAAACTCAGTTTCTTACTAGGATTAGATAACGAAGTCGATTCTTTGGAAATGTCTTCATTTTATTCTGCTGTCAAATGCTAAGGTAGAAAATAGCTTCTCTTTTCTGATCCGGTTTTCAGCAAACAAGGCAAAACAAATAATAAAAAAGAAAAAAAATAATAGAAAAAAAATATTTATGAACACACAAAGGTAGCGGCTAAAAATGAAAAATATATGCATACATATATGACATATATATAACAAACATAATAAACATGTTTAACTCAACAACAACAACAACAACAACAACAACAGCAACAAACGTGTATGCACGTACTATATTCAATGCTAACACACACACACACACACACAAAAAAACGTGAATACCGAAAAGCTGTCCATTGCACACATTAAAAAAGAGAGTACTCTCCGGTGGCGGGAACGCAGTGCGCTCCTCGAGCATCCAATGTCGAAGCAGGCAGCCGGGCGAAGCAGTGGCAACACAAGCGAACTTAGAGACGTTGCTCAGAAGACCTCCAAATTCAGTATCCACGATAGACGACTCGGCTACTCCACACGTAGAAGCCAATCCAGAGCTGGCAGAAATATTAGCACGCCGGGCGAAATGCTTAGTGGTATTTCGTCTGTCTTTACGTTCTGAGTTCAAATTCCGCCGATGTCGACTTTGCCTTTTATCCTTTCGGGGTTGATAAATTAAGTACCAGTTATGCACTGGGGTCGATGTAATCGACTTAATCCCTTTGTCTGTCCTTGTTTGTCCCCTCTATGTTTAACCCCTTGTGGGCAATAAAGAAATAAGAAAGTATCACGAAGGATATTGGTCTAAAAGCGACACGTTATAATTCACAATTCGTCATTGCCAGGAACCGACCGACAATGAAAACACAAAACTCTCTCTCTCTATCTCTCTCTCTCTTTCTCTCTCTCACTATTCAAGCTACAACCCGCGACAAGGACACAGACGTAGAAACAACCAGAAGTGGTCGTAAATAAGCGAGAAGTATCTTTTCATAACAATACGACCTCATACTTTTATGAGGATGGGTAGGGTCCAGCTGGAGGGCTGATGGGGAGAACCAGATTTCTTAAGAAAAAACCCCACCGAATCGATAAAAGACCTCGATGAAAACCCCCCACCCAAAAAACAAAAAGATATGAAGTACATCACGTGCGAAGAGGAGACTATATACTGATGAATAGCTGATATCTTTATAAAGGAGAACGAATGTCACGTGAATGAAACCACCAGACACCTCATCTGCTTGAAAGAAATAAAATGTGTGTGTGTGTGTGTGT
>NC_068986.1:51190091-51190961 GCF_001194135.2 Octopus bimaculoides
AAGTAGAGTAATTGATTGGAAGAATTAAAATATCTAATTCTACACAACTCCTTTACGACTTCAGATCCGACCTGTGTTAACTTCGTTCAGCAATGAAGGATTTATAGGTAATTTTAAGCGTGTAGCGTCCGTGAACCGGTTTCGATTTCGAATATTCTATTTATAACTTAGTGAAGGCGCGTGGCTTAGTGGTTAGGATATCCGGCTAACGATCGTTAGGTCGTGATTTCGATAGCTAGCAGCGCGTTGTGTCTTTCAGGAAGACACCTTATTTCACGTTGCTCCAATCAACTCAGCAGGCAAAAATGAGTAGGACCTGTATTTCAAAGGGGCCAGCCTTGTCACATTCTGTGTCATGCTGAATCTTTCTGAGAAATACGCTTAGGGTAACGCGTGTCTGCGGAGTACTCAGCCACTTGCACATTAATTTCAGAAGCAGGCTGTTCTGTTGATCGAATCAACTGGAGCACTTGTTACCGTAATGACCTTGGTAAAGCTATTATTCTTCATATTCTATATTCTATCACCTCTTCATATATGGTCTTGTACTAAAATGAAATATTAACGCAATTGAAATTATAAACGTTAAAAGCATCTGCTGAATAGTCGTACAGCAAATGCAGCAACCGCAACTGTAACAGTCCACTGCGGTTACTTTATTTTGTCCTCTGCGACATGTACGAGATGAGGTAAACATGTTTTCCGCACACAAAAAATGTAAAAATATAATTTCGCAGTAGATGCACGTCTATATGAATAAACATGCATAAATGTGTATCTGCATATGTATATCTAAATATATATGTTGGTATGAATGTGTGTGTGTGTGTGTGTGTGTGTGTGTGTGTGTGTGTGTGTGTGTGTGTGTGT
>NC_068986.1:51191268-51193893 GCF_001194135.2 Octopus bimaculoides
GTAGTGGCGGACAAAAAACAAGACAGGAAAACAAACAGAAAAGGCTTTACGGCCAGACGAGAAAAATTATGTGTGTATGAACGCTGTGAGGCACGAACTTGAAAGTAGGGACGAGGTAGTTCGCGTGTTTGCTCGGCGATAGCCAAGGAAGAAAAGGATTATTGACCGGAAGCATGTGACCATGCCGGTGTAAGGGGAAGAGAGAGAGTGGTAGAGGGATAAATCGACTTCAGTTCTCTGTCGTAAGTAAACAAAAGAAAACAAAAGAAAACAAAAAGAAAGCAGCTGTGTATTATTCATTTATTCTTTTACTTGTTTCAGTCATTGGACTGCAGCCATACTGGGGAACCACCCTGACGGATTTCAATTGATCAAATCGATTCAATAACTTAGTGTTTTTAAGTTTGGTACTAATTATCTCCCTCTATTTTGCCGAACCGCTGAGTTAGGATGGACATAAACAATCCAGCACCGGTTGTCAGGTACAAGCACACGCATGCACACGTTTATCTGGCAGGTTTCTATACAGATTTCGTCTACCAAATTCATTCAAAGGCGCTGGTTAGCCCGGGTTGTGTTTTTATTATTAGGTATTATTACGAATTGTATAAAAATATTGTTAAAATATTTTATGTATTGTCGAAGTATACTGGCACTCCGTCGTTACGACGATGAGGGTTCCACTTGATCCGTTCAATGGAACAGCCTGCTCATGAAATTAACACGCATGTGGCTGACACTCCACAGACACGTGTACCCTTAACGTTGTTCTCAGGGAAATTCGGCGTGACACGGAGCGTGACCAGGCTGGCCCTCTGAAATACAAGTACTACTAATTTTACCAGCTGAGTGGACTGGAGCAACGTGAAATAAAGTGTCTTGCTTAAAGACACAACGCGTCGCTGGGAATCGAACTCACGACCTCGTGCCGAATAGCCTAACCACCAAGCCACGCACCTTCACATTGTAGAAGTATAACCAATTTATTGCACATTAAGTTTAACAACAAAATCTTATATGGACCCCGCTAAGGGTCATGTGGACCCTGATTGGGAACCACGAGATCAGGAATTCTCAGCCATTTTTTTTTTACCTATGGACCCCTTCGATTGCTATTTTATTCTGGTGGTCCCCCCTCCCCCTATAATAGCTATTTGATGCGTAAAAACTAGTTTTATAGAAACTTTTTTTCAAAATTCCTATTCTGTTTTTGACGCATCCACTTCTGTAGGTTCAACCATGTAAAATGTTAGAGAAAGAAACCTGACTGTTTCTTGCAATATATACCAATATATACGTCTAAACAAAATGTTTTCAGAGTCCCTTAAAATACTATTGTGGATCCTCAGTTTACTATTTTGCTGCCCCTCAAGGGCCATATGGTCCTCGGTTGAGAATCGCTGCACTAGACTAAACCTTTGAAGGTCCCACATGGCCACATTACAATGGCTGAAAGAAATAGAAGGTAAAAAGTAAAAGAAAATTAAGTCGCGTGGTACGTGGTTTCGCTTCTTTACTCTAAACGCTATGGTGCGTCATTCCCTTTCATGCCTCGCAAGAGTGTCTGCGTGGCTAAATATCATACTTCGCTTTTTATGTACTGGGGGCAGTTTACTGCCGTTGCCCTTACCCGCGTGAATCAATGACCTTGTACTTATTATTTTTAAATACTTAAGAAAATTTACGTATTTATTTAAAATTTACCAATTGAAATATTTTAAATACTAGGACACGTGTTCACGCAATCGAAGTAAATACGTTCGTAATAAGACATTAAGAAAAATCATCAGGTTACTGAAGGAAAAAAGAGAAGATAAAGCAAAAAGAGAATGTGATAAGGAAAGAGTAAAAGATAGGTAACAGCGCGAGAGTGAATTAAAAACGAAAATAGTTCAGGCTTTTATTTAATTTTATTTCTTTCATTTTTTTTTTCTTCCGCATTTTGGAAGTTTGAAATGCTAAGCCAGTAAAGAGAACAAGTTAGCACTTGTAAACTTCCGGTTAGATCGAAACTGGGTAAGTAAAGAGACGCCATATGTTTAATAAAATACCAGCGATATGATCTGATATGAAATGAAATCATACAAATAACAAATTAATGGGAAGAAAGTAAAAGAGAAAGAAAGAAAGAAAGAAAGAAAGAAAAGAAATAGTTGAGAGCAAGGAAGAAAGTATAGACAGAAGAAAGAAGAGAGAAAAGAGAAAAACTAAAATAGGGATATTTGAGCAGAGGAATTCACTATAGGATATATATATATATATATATATATATATATATATATATATATATATATATATATATATATATATATATATATGTATATGTATATATATGTATGTGTATATGTATATATACATACGGTGGCGTTGTAAGGCTTAGAGGTATGTAATTCTTTTTCAAACTTAAACAGCACTAAATATAGTGTGCACCTTGTATGTGTGCATGTGTGTGTATGTTCGTGCATGCGTGTGTGGCTCTTTTTTTTATTCGTATGTATATATATATATATATATATATTCGTGTATATATATATATATATATATATAGATATGCAGGGCAGGGAATCGTCAATTAGTAATAAAATTAATAATTAACAATTTTGCCGGGTAGCTCAGTATGAAAAA
>NC_068986.1:51194493-51199179 GCF_001194135.2 Octopus bimaculoides
CACACACACACACACACACACACACACACACACACACTTGTACTTGCATTTCCCCCTCTCATCTGTAAATGAATTTTAGGCATGTTGCGGACCGCCTCCAAGGTTTGAGTCTAGCTCCTAAGACTAATTAAAGTCGGTATTCTGGTACTAAATTCTATCGGTGACAATTTGTAGAACCGCTATGTTTATAGTAAATACGGACCAACGACACCCACACATATGAGTGTATGTGTGTGTATAATATAATATATATGTATTATGCACACACACATATACACAATATATGTAGACATACAAACATGCATATGTATATATATATATATATATATATATATATTAATTTCAGGCGATGCTCCAGCATGGCCGCAGTCAAATGACTGAAACAAGTAAAAGAATAAGAGAATATGTATGTATTATATACATACATAAATGCAATATATATATAAACTTAAATACATGCATATATATATATATATATATATATATATGTCATCATATGTATACATACGTCAAAATGTCATATATATGCCCTGCATATATAAAGTATATATATAATTCATACATATATAATATATATATATATATATATATATGTCTATATAAACACACGAATACACGTACGTTGTATATGTATGTGTGTGTGAATCTGCGTGAGATTGTACAAGTGTTTGTCCAGGTATGTGTACTGAATGCGTCGTAGATATGTGTACTAGATATCTTTACATTTCACCACGTGATTCAATTGAGTCATTGCAACGTGTATGAGAAGATACTCCGTGTGTTTGATAGATAAAAGTTTTCATTGGCGATTTGTAAATAGCAGAAACAGATAAGACAGATAACATACAATCACACATGCATCTACTTACATATATAAACATACATATATAATACATGCATAAACACAACTACTTACATGTACACATACACACACACATACACACAATACACGTACACTATCCTAATATACATACATAAATGCTTATATATGTGTGTGTGTGGGTGTATGTGTACATACATACAAAAACACTAGCGCGCACACACACATACATACATACATGCATAAGATAATTGTAACATACGTATACATGCAGAAATGTGTCTGCAACGATTTATGTCCGTGCTTTTATGCACCATGCATCTATATGAGAGGACTTCTTAAGGCGAATACATTCGGCATTCTAACAATACATTTACGTCAAGATGGATACAAATATTATATTCATACATAATCGCATATATATGAATATATATATATATATATATATATATATATATATAATGCTCAAGAACATAACACACCACCCGATCCGAGAATCGAACTTACAACCTCGCGATTGAAAGCCCGATGCTCTGACCACTGATCCACCTAATCCACCTGCTTGTTGTTCATGCACCTGCCTACGTCTTTTGTTTTTCTGTAAATTTCAACTATATATATATATATACACACACATGATATTGTATTTCACGTTGCTCTAGCTCACTCAGCTGTAGAAATAAGTTGCAACGTAACTGATGTTAAGATGTATCGGTCTTTCTTTCCCTTGGAGACAAGAGACGGGTATGCAATAGCAACTGTTGGTCTTCCAGAAGCAACTTTGACCCAATTTGTAACCGAAGTGGGTGTGTTTAATGCATCGTTACATACGTTTCCAAATATATATGTATATATATATATATGCTTATACAGATATTTACCTAGAAACATAAATAGTTCAAAGCTGCAATTTTAAGTTGAAGTAACAAAATGCTTTCAAATCGAGTTGATTTGAAATTTGCAACTTCTCGGGGAGAACTTGGATATGAAGACGGTGCCATAGGATGGTTTCGTAAAGTAATTTGTTTTCAATTTGGAGTACGGCTCCATGTTGAAAAAGCGCTGGCTCTTGTTGGCTGGTAATATTACAAAACTCCAACCGAACGACGGATTGGTAGATCAGGTGAGCATCGGATAAAATGGAATGGTAGATTTGGAGAATCGTTGGAACAACAGATGAAATATCTTGCAGTAATTGTACCAAAGTTCTTTACACCCTAAGTTCAAATTGCACCAGCGTCAGCTTTGCCTTTTATCTCCCCAAGGTCGATAAATTGAAATACTAGCCAAATACTGGTGCTGATGTAATAGCCAAAAGCACGGCAGTGCGGTTAAGTTCCCACAAAACTTATTAACAAACAACAAACACAAGAAACAAGATAGAGTGCCTTGCCTGCACACACATACACACAAACGTAGACACACACACATACATACACACATACACATACATACATACACGTGCGTACACGCACACGCACTTACACACGCACACTATACAGTTATAGTTAAGTAGGATATTAGGCCTTAACTACCTGTGTATGTGAAGAGTAGATCCGGCTGACACTACAGAATAGGGAAAGCGACCTCAGGAATTCATATAAACATACATACTCTTTTACTCTTTACTCTTTTACTTGTTGCAGTCATTTGACTGCGGCCTTTAGTCGAGCAAATCGACCTCAGGACTTATTCATTGTAAGCCTAGTACTTATTCTATCGGTCTCTTTTTGCCGAACCGCTAAGTTACGGGGACGTAAACACACCAGCATCGGTTGTCAAGCGAAGTTGGGGGGACAAACACAGACACACAAACATATACACAGACACACATACATACATATATATATATATATGTATATATATATATATATATATATATATATATATATATATATACGACGGGCGTCTTTCAGTTTCCGTCTACCAAATCAACTCACAAGGCTTTGGTCGGCCCGAGGCTATAGTAGAAGGCACTTGCCTTAGGTTCCACGCAGTGGGACTGAACCCAGAACCATGTGGTCGGTAAGCAACCTACTTAAAACACAGCCACTCCTGCGCCTATAATATATATAATATATATTTATGCGTGTATATATGCATATATAAATATAAATACATATTAAACACACACACATATATACATATACAAATATATATACATGCATACACAGACGCACACACATACACACATATATTTACTTGCATTCACACACACGCTGCACAGCTCATAGGTAACAAACATATGCACACATGTAGAAACCCTTATTTAGCAAGCGTTACATAAATAGATTTATTTTGCGACCAGCGTACGTCTGTCTTTCGAATCCCATTACTAATGGAAACTTTAGAAGAAAGTGTACGCAAACATTGACAATGGACGACATATCCGTAAAGGATATTATTTGCGGTATTTTCTTCTTCTTCTTCTTGCCACTACTATTATTATTGTTATTATTATTATGGGTGCCAACAAAAGGTTATCAATGTTGGGCAAACAAATTGCTATACTGATAGATAAATATATGACCAGATAATGAAATAATTAGACGGTCACTAACAGAAGCAAAGCTCACATACTCACATACAAGCAGGCAGGGAATATGTATGTATGTATGTATGTATGTGTGTGTGCGTGTGCGTGTGTATGTATGGTATGTATGTATGTGTGTATGTGTGTGTGGGCGAGTGTGTGAGTAATCTAATGTTGGACGAATTAAAGAGGAGTGCTCAACACATGTTGCAGAGGATATGTTTTTTTTAATGAAACCGAAACTGAGTTTGTCAGGCAACTCGAATTTCCTGGCACTGCAATCTTCACACACACACACACATATGCGTGCGTGTGTGTGTGTGTGCGTGCGTGTGTGTATGTATATGTACGTACGTATATACTGTTCCACATTCAGTTCCTATGCGTTTTGCTTATATTTTTCACTATATGCATACACACACATACACGCGCGCACACACACACACACACACACACACACACACACACACACACACACACACATATATATACACACACATAAATGCGTATATATGTACCTACATGCATGCATACATACATACATACGTACATACAGGGGTTGGACATAATAATAGAAAGACCTTAAAATTTCAAGCAAATTTATTCTAACATAGGGTAGGACCGCCTTTGGCAGTAATTACAACTTGAATTCTACGAGGTATGGACCCGTACAAAGTTTGAATTGTTTCTTAAGGAATTTTTGTCCATTCTTCAGCTAAAACAGTCTCCAGTTCTTGTGATGATGGTAGAGCATATCGACTCCTTACTTGCTTTTCTAAAATGCACTATAAATGTTCAATAATACTGAGATCCGGGGACTGTGGTGGCCAGATAAGATGTTCAACTTCACTAGAATGTTCCTCGTGCCATTCAGTAACAACTTTAGCTGTGTGAATTGGTACATTATCATCCTGAAAGATTGCGTTACCCTCTGGAAACAGTTCCGCAGCCATAGGATGAATTTGATCTGATAAAATACTTTAATAGTCTTGACTATTAATCCTGTCATGAAGGGAAACCATTGGGACGGTAAATTTCTAAGATATAGCCCACCAGATCATCACAGATCCTCCTCTATGTTTAAAAGTTAGAAGAAGGCAGTCTGGGTCAAATGCTTCTTTTCGCCGTCTCCACACGTATACTCGGCCGATGGTCGGAAATAAGGTAAAGGATGACTCGTCCGAGAAAATAACATTCTTTCACTGCTCTAGGGACCAATTCTGTAGGTTTTTACTCCACTCTAAACACTTTGCAACGTTTGTTTTTGAAAGTAATGGTTTTCTGATTGCAGCTCTTCCGTAAAATTCGGCTTTGTGCAACTCCCGGCGAACAG
>NC_068986.1:51199294-51203289 GCF_001194135.2 Octopus bimaculoides
GTGGAAACTGGGTTTTCGAGGTAGTCATTAAGCTCTGCAGTAATTTTAGGAGCTGTACTTGTGATCCTTTCTAACAATTCGTATAAGAGTCCGACGGTCCCTATCTGAAAGTTTTGGTTTTCTTCTGGAGTTTTGTTTCGACGAGGAGGTTTTTCCCTCTTTCTCAATGGCTGTCATTACTTTCGAGACAGTACTTCCTGATACACCAAACATTTCGGCTGTTTCGTTACGCTAGTGCCTGCCATACGAGCACCAACAATTTGATTTCTTTGAAAGTCCGTTAGATCTGTCATTTTAATGAATTTTAATTAACCTTTCTCTGATGATATCTGAAAAGAAACAGCAATTTTAGCAAAACATATTAAGCAACACTAATAATAAATAAAAAGAAAACATAAAAATAAACTAGCTTTTGACAGTTTTATAGATATTTCAAAATTATGATGGTATGAGGTATATAATATGTACACAAATATTTATCTATATGTTTGCTGTAACATTAAATAAAATAATTTCATTACTTGGGGCAAGGACATAAAAGAGAAAAAGTGCCGGTATATAACGGGAAGAAAATATGTATGCAGCAGCGCCTCATAGATCCCTTCGATGAAAAGTATTTGTAGTTGAGACTTTTCCTTTTTTCGCGTAATTTTGAAAGAATGAAAAATTTTCTGCGCGAAGCAACGAAACCGCCTTACCACGCCTTGTTAGTGCCCGGGGCGTTACTGGCTTGTGGGGCTGAGTTGAACAACTGCTGTGGCGTGTAAGAACGGATCTGTTATCTGCTGGATCCACTGTGGAGATTATTCCGTTGTCCACCTGTCGAAAAGGATTGTGTGGTAGACGAGAGGGAAAGGTCTGAAGACAGAAGCCTTCTTTTATGGCCAAGCCCACAGCAACTTTTTTACGTTTCCCTTGTAAGTGAAAATGAACATGGAATGGGAAGTGGTATATCTCAGTAAATTTGTTGAAAGATGGATGAGAGTAGCGAGCATGACCTGCATGAACGGGACTGTTCTCAGCAAAAGCCTGTAAATTGGAAACGAACACCTGGAAGAGGACGTTCTGTCTTTGTGGTTAGGGTAGTTGTGGTTTTTGTGGGAGATTTCCACGAGTAGTCCGTGGTAATCTCCCTTGATTTGGAGATTTTCTTTGTTTAAAATTTTTTTTTTGTTATTTCTTTTGTTTGCATGTTTTTTTTAATGTAATCCCACGTTGTATCGTTTGGTGCCGTCCTTCATCTTTTTGTCAAACTTTTGTGGTTTCATTTTCTTAACCCTTTGTGGTTATATCTTTTTGTCAACCTTTTGTGGTTACTAAAGAAAGTATTATTAACATGGACAATAAAAGAATTTGCCACAAGAGAAACAACAACAAAAGAAAAAATAAATAAAATAGCAATAACATTCAACAACGGCAATGACAACATCAATAGCGACAGGCGATGCTCTATGTAATGGCTTGATCAGCTAGATATAGCTGTTAAATCTCTCTCAAATCGTAGTCTAGTTCTAAAAAATTTGCCACTAGATAATGTGGTTGCGAGGGCGAGGTGCAGAAGGAAAAGAAAGGTCGACCATGTCTGACCTGGATTTAAATATTTACAGCAATATCAACAATACTAATAATAGTAACTACAATAATAGCGACAACAGTAATATAGATAACTAAATTAATGGAGACAAACTGGAAGCTTAGAAACGGAAATTTAGAAATATTTAAAAGAAAACAATGAACTGACGGTAACCAGGAAAATGTGAGAAGGGTGGCGGTGGAGTAAACAGAAGGTAGGAAGTAAATGAAAAAATGATAGAAAGAAAGAGGGAGGGAGAGATGATACAAGAAAGGATGAAAGGAATAAATAGAAAAAGAAAGAAAAATATAAAGAAAAGAATAAACAAAACGAAGTAAAACTAATAAAAAGAAGTCAAAGAAGAAATGAAGGGAGGAAAAAGAGAAATAAATAAATAAATAAATAAATGATCACAGAAAGAAAGGAGGGGAGAATCTAGGAAACATGGCTGTGTGGTTAAGAGATTAGTTTTGCAAGTATGTGGCTTCGGGTTCACTCTCACTGCGCGGCATCTTGGGCAAGTGTCTTCTACTATAACTGCAGTAATTGCGACCTCTGTTCTCATATTTAGGTCGGCGGCTGACCACGATTCGTATGGTAACTGTATGTTTGTGACTTGTGTCTCTCGTGTATCTGAAGAAGCGTTCAGATTGGTTATGCATACAACACTAGTAATGTGCATCTATGGATTGGATTTATAGTGTGACATCATGAGATGAAATAAAAAAATACTGATGTGCTCTTTATACTACGTTATAGCCCTCCTTCGACCGCATAGGCCCTTTGCCCCCTGTGATGACGCAACGATCGAGGTTTAACGTGATTGACAGTAAAAGCCAAAACATGAAAGGTCAAATTGTCGCATACTGAGAACATCCAGTCCTACTTATATGCAACTAGGAGTAAAACAAGTTAAATACATTGTTAAGAAGGACCTCTGGTGGAAGCGAAAGACCGAGAGACAAATTAAGACCTTTAGAAAAGAAGTTAGACAATTTTACTACCCACAAATATGTAAACTACACAACGAAATAACAAAATGCAAGGCGGCGAGCTGGCAGAAACGTTAGCACGCTGGGCGAAATGCTTAGCGGTATTTCGTCTGCTGCTACGTTCTGAGTTCAAATTCCGCCGAGGTCGACTTAGCCTTTCATCCATTCGGGGTCGATTAAATAAGTATCAGTTACACACTGGGGTCGATGTAATCGACTTAATCCGTTTGTCTGTTCTTGTTTGTCCAGTCTATGTTTAGCCTCTTGTGGGTAATAAAGAATAAGAAATAACAAAATGCATCTTAGAAAGTGAACGTCAGGTGTCAAGCAGAGAGACATAGCAGTAGTAATCGAAGAGCTTAAACAATGAATCACAAAACCAGCTATCAGCTAAGTTTTCAACAGAGTCCTGTTTCAAGAAAAAAATTGATTAGAGTGAAATGAAAAAGAGATAGCAGAGTTTTATATCCAGATGATGTAAAACCTCTACCGTCCCTCTTTAATTTCACTTCTGTCAACTTATCCCCGAAGAAGGAATTCTGTTCGAAACGTTGGAGTTCCGACTTCCCACATCAAGCTCATTGTATTCTGCATAAAGCCCTTCTCTTCCAGCTCGAATATTTTCCGGATTACTGGGAGACGAATGATTGGGTAAAAGTGTTTGACATCTGCTAACATGTCACAGTCACTCAATATATCCTTGTACCAAAATCAGGTGTTTTCCAGTTCGGCACTTCCTGGTTTAATCTTGGTTTGTACAAAAGAAAGGATATGCTGTATAACCAAGTCCCGGATTTAAAATACCGACAAAGAAGACAGTATGATCACAGGTCTGCTTATTCAGTACATCACCAAATTGCTAACAAATAAATAAATATAATCAATAGACATGGAATGTTGATAAAGCACTGAATCAGATATATGATAAAACAAAATCCAAGTAGACTGGTATTGATCTGCGTCGGCAAAACTTATACATAGTATAAAAAGAGTACGGTGAAGTTGATGTGGGAAGTGGAAAATACAACGTTTCCAACAGAATTCCTTCTTCAGGGACAAGTCGACAGAAGTGAGATTAAAGAGTGACAGTAGAGTTTTTGCATCATCTGGATGTAAAAACTCTGTTATCTCTCTTCCTTTCTCTCTTGTTAACTTTTCTTTGAAGAAGGGCTCTGTCCAAAATTAAGAATGATAGTTGATTTTGTTGCGGTTTAGGCTCCGGTCAGTATTGATAGACCACAGATTCCATCGACCCTAGTGAGTAAGTAGTACATTTCATTGACTCCGAAAGGATGAAAGGCAAAGTCGACCATGGCAGAATTTGAACTCAGGTCGTAAAGATAGACGAAATGGTGATAAGCATTTTACCTGGAGTGTTAACGATTCAGCTATCTCGCCATGTATATGTATATGTATGTGTGTGTGTATAT
>NC_068986.1:51203532-51204374 GCF_001194135.2 Octopus bimaculoides
AGTAGCTTGCTTACCAACCACATGGTTCCGGGTTCAGTCCCACTGCGTGGCATCTTGGGCAAGTGTCTCCTACTATAGCCTTGGGCCGACCAAAGCCTTGTGAGTGGATTTGGTAGACGGAAACTGAAAGAATCCACCCGTATATATGTATATCTATTTATGTGTGTGTTTATGTTTGTGTGTCTGTATTTGTCCCCTCCAGCATCACTTGACAACTGATGGTGGTGTGTTAATGTCTCCGTTACTTAGCGGTTCGGCAAAAGAAACCGATAGAATAAGTACTAGGCTTCTAAAGAATAAGTCCTGGGGTCGATTTGTTCGACTAAAGGTGGTGCTCCAGCATGGCCACAGTCAAATGACTGAAACAAGTAAAAGAGTAAAAGAGTATATATATATATGCAGGAGTAGCTGTGTGCTAAGAAGCTTGCTTTCCAGCCTCATGGTTCCGGGTTCATTCCCACTGCGTGGTACCTTCGGCAAGTGTCTTCTGCTACAGCTTCGGGCCGACCAAAGCCTTGTGAGAAGATTTGGTAGACGGAAACTGAAAGAAGCCTGTCGTATATATATATTTGTGTGTCTGTCTTTCCCCACCTACCATCGCTTGAAAATCGATGTCAGTGTGTTTACGTCCCCGTAACTTAGCGGTTCGGAAAAAGAGACCGATAGAATAAGTACTACACTTACAAAGAATATGTCCTGGGGTCGATTTGTTTAACTAAAGGCGGTGCTCCAGCATGGCCGCAGTCAAAATGACTGAAGCACGTATATATAAATATATTTATCTATATATATAGACTGCTGTTTATATTAATTATACATACATACATATATATATATATATA
>NC_068986.1:51205331-51205528 GCF_001194135.2 Octopus bimaculoides
GGTATTCATCAACTTGCAGACATTGTATTGTGTCAATTTATTTGTTTATTTATTTACTAAAAGGACAATAGTGACAATATACAAACACATGTGACATATTATGTCATATCAGTAATTATAAAAATGACATATAGTGACAGAGAATGTGATAATATCTTACAGCTGTTTCAGTCTAGAGGTGACATGCCTCATTCTAT
>NC_068986.1:51205538-51206505 GCF_001194135.2 Octopus bimaculoides
AGGCGAATATGTATTTTCTATACCTTGTGGTATTTCATCATGGCCGGTTATATGCACATGTGTATATACATATATATGCAAATATATATACATGTAAATATATATGTATATACACATATGTATATATATATATATACATATATGCATATCTATATACATATATAGCAATAAGAAAATGGAAGGGATTAATAGGTGGTATTCATCAACTTGCAGACATTGTATTGTGTCAATTTATTTGTTTATTTATTTACTAAAAGGACAATAGTGACAATATACAAACACATGTGACATATTATGTCATATCAGTAATTATAAAAATGACATATAGTGACAGAGAATGTGATAATATCTTACAGCTGTTTCAGTCTAGAGGTGACATGCCTCATTCTATCAATATCACTCCAGTAGACTGAAGTAATTAATATATGAAATAGATGTAGAGATAAATAGATGATTCTCTAGGTCTCTTCAGAGATTTTATAAAGTTGATAACGTTAAGTTAAAAAGTTAAAAATATAAAAGCCGTAAAATCCCACATATATGGATGACGTCGGTGGCGTGGAGAAGGGAGGCTAGTATGCATGGGCGACTGCTGGTCTTCCATAAACAACCTTGCCCGGACTTGTGCCTCGGAGGGTAACTTTCTAGGCGCAATCCCATGGTCATTCGTGACCGAAGGGGATCTCTATTCTTTTCCTTTGTTCTTTTACTTGTTTCAGTCATTGACTGCGATCATGCTGGAGCACCGCCTTAATCGAACAGATCGAACCCAGGACTTATTAGTTGTAAGCCTAGTACTCATTCCATCAGTCTCTTTTACCGAACCACTAAGTTACGGTGACGTAAATATACCAAAATCAGCTGTCAAGCGATGGGGTGGGGACAAACACAGACACACAAACACACACATGCACACACACACACACACAAGGCTTAGGTCGGCCCGAGGCTATAGTAGAAGACACTT
>NC_068986.1:51206515-51208252 GCF_001194135.2 Octopus bimaculoides
ACACACACACACACACACACACACACACACACACACACACACACAAATATATATATATGACGGGCTTCTTCCAGTTTACGTCTACCAAATCTACTTACAAGGCTTTGGTCGGCGCCAGGCTATAGTAGAAGACACTTACCCAAAGTGCCACGCAATAGGACTGAACCTGGAACCATGTTGTTAGGAAACACGCTTCTAACCACACACCCACTCCTGTGCCTATATATATGGGTGTGTGTCTAAATAACATATATATATATATATATATATTTACGAAAATAAATGAGTTGAATATGCAAACAACGAGAGAAACAAATGGAAAACAGGACAAGTAACATAAAGAACGACCCTTCATCAGTTGTCGGCTGCCTAACTACTCCTCATTTCGAGCAATGAACAACAATATGAGTCTTCGAAGGCGGTTGCTCCCACAAATACTAAAATAAAATTTGGAATTTATGGAGGGTCAAAGTTGGGAACAAAAACAGGACAGTGGAGACATACAACGAAACTGAACGAAAACAAATATGGAGGGTCGTTAGACAAGATTAGTGGTAAAATAGCGAATGCTGAAGAAATATTTTCTTTGACAAGAGAACAGATAAAAGAGATAGATAGATAGGATACATCTAGCCTCTAGGACAGCCCTGAAAGAAAGGAAGAATGATCACGTAAGGAAAAGAAAGATAGACGATGGTCACGCGTGAGCAACGAGAGAGAGAGAGAGAGAGAGAGAGTAAAGAAGAAAGTGGGGTAGAGAGATAGAAAACTGTGAAGGAGAGAAAAAAGGATTTAGAGTAAGGATGAGAGAGAAACCGATAGGGGAGAGAACAGTATAGGGTAGAGTGGCATCAAAAAGATTAAGATAAACTTACTTGGAAATGGATGCGTGCGTTGAATCAAATAATAATATAAATAACACACACACACACACACACACACACACACACATATATATATATACAAATATACATTTATATATATATGCATACACACACACACACACACACACACACACACACATATATATATGAATATATATATATGCATATATATATGCGTATATATATATATGCTTACATATACGCGTATATATATATATATGCATATATATTATTCATATTATTATTTGATTGAACGCCACGAATCCATTTCCAAGTAAGTATATACATATACATATATATATATATATATATATATATATATATATATATATGTCCGTGGGAAGAGCCATTTTAACGATGCGTCCTGCCCTAACTCCTCGAAACGCCAGTGTTATGGTGGCAGCTGATGAAGGTAATGTTCTCTATGTGGCCTGTGTGTTTTCTGTACCCTGTTTATCATTTTGTCCATGTTTTTTTGCAACGTCATGTACCCAGATATGCATCTATATATACATGTAGATGAAGGTATGTACATACATTTACATATATATGATTATACTCATATATTGTATATTATATATATATATATATATATAACTGTAACCTCTTTCCCAAATCAAATTGTACTTTAATTTTGAAGCTCGAATGGTGTGACAGAGGAATGCATAAGCGCTCAGCTGCGAGCGCATTGTATCTTACAGTAGAAACAGCTGTCACCTAATGAAGTTTAGGACATAATGTTTTATTGCCTTATCATTCTGATTTCTCATATATATATATATATATACATATATATATATATGTATATACATATATATATATATATATATATATATATATATATATATATATA
>NC_068986.1:51208262-51208584 GCF_001194135.2 Octopus bimaculoides
ACATATATATATATATATATATATATGTATATACATATATAAACACACACACGCACAAACATACCCGCGTATATATATGAGCGTGTGTGAGTGAATAATTATGTACTTCTGTACATTCATGTACAATATAACTACACATTTTCACTAAATTCAAAGGCAAACTACATAGAATAAGACAATATAAATAAGAGAAATAAAAATCAGTTTTGTTTTTTGGGAGAAAAGCCATAACAAGCAGGCAGAAACGAAGACTGTATTGCGCTGCATATACCGTCCGACAAAGACGATGACATATACATGTATGTATGCATCCATACCATAT
>NC_068986.1:51208684-51209404 GCF_001194135.2 Octopus bimaculoides
GAACATCTTTTGTCTTGAAACCAAGGATGGTCGTTTTCCTTCTAGTGCTGACTTTAGCCGCTCATGCTGCTCGCAGTAGTTCTCCTTTGTTATAGTTTGGTTTGAGTTTAAAAGTTCAAAGTGGACTAAACCTTTCATATCACAATAGACATAACATCTTACGTGAGTGAAGACCTTCTTTAGCCTGGGGTGCCGATGTTTCTCCTTTCCATACTCACTGTCTTCGGCGCTTGACATTTTTATAGAGTACCCATTTTTCGTCACTAGTGACTATTCGGTCCAAAAAAGGTTCATTAGTGAGACATGACAGCAAAGAGCACACATTCACACTCTGCGGGCGATTAGACTCGGAAAGTTTGTGAGGAACCCTTTGACCCAGTTTGCTGACTTTTCCGATGGTACGCAGGTGTTGATGAATGGTAGAATGACCAAATCTAAGCTTCTCTGCTAGTTCCTCAACAGTCACGATGAGATTTTGTTCCATCAGGGTTTGCAGGACGTCCTCGTCGAGCTCCACAGATCTTCCAGGACGAGGCTCGTCTTCTAAGCTGTAGTTTCCGGCTCGGAATTTCTAGAAACACCGTTGACACTGGCTTATGCTTATTGTCTGATCCCCATATACTGCATTAATATTTCTCGCACTTTCTATTGTGTTGTTACCTTATTCAAGTTATAAAGCAAAATATGCCGAATATGCTCTTTTCTATAGATCGGAAGAGC
>NC_068986.1:51211569-51214081 GCF_001194135.2 Octopus bimaculoides
AATTCGTAACTGAATTTAATCTTAGGTATTCATCGCCGTGGCATACCAGCAAATGGTTCCTACCCTATTTGTATATAGTCGTAGACTGGCGATTCAATTGGTCCCCGGGTTCATTTAGATACGTGATGGTAATAAAGTCACAAAAAATAGCGAAATATCGGTATCCATCATTCCTGATAACACCAATCTTTATGAAGGAGTCATTCACAAAGCGCTAAACCGCAGCGAACCGGTGAACACATACACAAAATCCTGTATGCAACCAGCTACAAACAAATAACGAAAAGCAAAACCGAGTTTTTTAAGCGAGGTATCTTTTGAAAAGCCACTTGACAAAAACCATGTGTACTGAAGGCTGCACCACAAGTGGTCCAGAATCTCATCCATGAGGGATCAATACCAGATGGGTCGAAACGATCGTTGTGATTAATAAAGAATCACGTGAATTCCATTTTCTCTTTATCTCATTTCTTATAATAATAATAATAATAATAATAATAATAATAATAGTAATAGTAATAATAATAATAATAATAGTAATAGTAATAATAATAATAATAATAATAATAATAATCCTTTCTACTATAAGCACAAGTCCTGGAATTTTGAGGGAGAGGACTAGCTGGTACTTATTTCATCGACCCCGAAAGGATGAAAGGCAAAGTCGACCCCGGTGGAATTTGAACTCAGAACGTAGCAACAGGTGAAATACCGTTAAGCATTTCACCCTGCGTGCTAACGATTCTGCCAGCTTTCCGCCTTACTACTACTACTACTACTACTACTACTACTAATAATAATAATAATTAATAATTCATTCTTTTATTAGCCACAGGGCTCACATACAAAAACATTAAATGACATACAACAACATAAAATACAAAATCAGGACGACACAATGGGTTTTCTGCGTGTACACAATATAGTAACAATAAAAATTGAACACAATAAAACTCTCAATAGGGGATACGCTTTAAGGTCCTCGTGGAAAAACCCACTAAAGCCACGGGTGCTTGAACAACTGGGCAAGAGCCCTTCTTCTTTGATTCCCTTTTTACAGGTGCACGCTCAGAATTGGTCCTTTCACACTGGCCATTCTTCCAACATTCACCCACCTTTCATCAGACTTGCTACAAGGCAACACTTCCCTCTCCACCCACAACTTCCTTTTCAAGTTAAACTTGAAGAAGTTGATGAGGGCTTGGCCAAAGAGGAAAGTGTCTGTCTTCAGCCCTTTCAAACGGGTCCACCATACTACCTCTTTCGCTACAACCACTAGACGAATAAAAATTGCCTGCCCCTCCCGGCTAAAAGAGGGCGGCGAGACAATCCTCACAATGGATTCTGCTGATAGCCGGATCCGTCCTACACGCGACAGCAGGTATTCGACATAAACCCACAGGTCAGCAATACTCGGGCACTGGACTAGGGCGCGCAGAACGGTTTCATCGTTCTGGGTGCATCTCGAGCAGGCTCGGCTGGCGGCTCTTCCGTGTTTGTAAAGTTTATCTCAAACAGGCAGCGCTCTTCGGTAGCACTGCCAGCCAAGGGATTTCTGGAAGCTATTCCAGGCCCGAAAGTTCTCCGAAACAGGCCGGTTAGTTGATCTTTATCGACGCCCAGAGTTTCCCTGAGAACGTCGTCGCACTTTTCCCCCACTAGCCCTCTATAGAACACTAGACTGGAACTACCACCGGCTGGTGACAGCAGATGGAGCGCCTGAGCAGTGGAACGTGCCCCTTCCACAGAAAGCGGAAGAGTAAGCGCACCAGCTTGGTCAACCAGCCAACAGGACAAGGGACAACAGTCAAGCGGTAATAGATGACGGGTGCGATGTGCGTATTCGCCACCTACGCTCGACCTTTCAGGGATAGCTTCCTCTCGGCCCATTTCTGGGTGAGGTTCGCCACTCTGCTCATCACCTCGTCCCAGTTTTTCTCCACCTGGAGGTCCGGACCAAACCAAACTCCGAGTAACTAAACGAGACTGTCAATCTAGCGCCCAATGATGCTGTTGGACAGCATGAACTTGCCCCTCTAAGTGCTGAGTTGCAGGCCCACTGACTTCTCCGCGTTAATTTTTACTCCTGTCACCGCTTCATATTCTTGCAATGTTTCGCCAATCAGGTCTATATGCCTGTGGATCGTCACTATGACAGTGACATCATCAGCGTAAGCAGACACACTTCTCCCACATCCTAGACCACCGTAGTAATGGCTCAATAGTCAGTACATACAGAAGGGAGGAGAGAGGGCACCCTTGACGGCCGGAACGCAAGATGCTGAATGGCTCCGACAAGTAACCCGAGCAACCGAACAGATGCTGCTGTACAAAGCAGCGATCCAACCGCGGAAAACTGGACCGAAACCGGCTGCCTTGAGGACAGCTGCCAAGTATTGATGGTCGACCCTATCAAAGGCTTTAGATTGATCTAAATTGATCAGAGCCCCACACATGCCAGCTTCGTATGATGTAGCGCATAAGATGGAGGTTATCGTGAATAGTCCTAGTT
>NC_068986.1:51218630-51219938 GCF_001194135.2 Octopus bimaculoides
GTCTCTTATATACATGTATATAAAAGACCAAAGTGTCTCTTATATATAGCGCCGCTATATTTATATAAAAAAGGAATACTAAAAAAAGGGACAAGAACGCAAAACATCCAGACAGTTAGATGATACAAAAAAGAGACAACAAATTATCCAGACAGACGATACAAAAAAAAACAAAAAACTCAAGGATGGATCATTCGGAGTTTTCTTTCTTCAGTCGAGTTCCAGATTATCTTTGCAATTTCGGCTGGTTATACTCGAGATTGCTCCAATCTGGCCAGCCTCAAGGAAAAAGTAAGGTAAGAGCACTAGATTCCTTGGAAGAAAGCAGCGAATGTATATGAAAACAAGGACGGAAAAAAACGGAGAAATGGTACACAAATACAAATGTAAATAAAGGACATTACCTACAGGTGTCTTTCGACTAAGGACGAATTGAATTAAGCTGGCGTGTGTGGAAGTGAAGCCTTACGGCAGGGACATATGAGATGACAGGCATGGGGAGGAATAAGATGTTGCTCGGATGGTAGTCGAACCAAGAAATAAAGGTCAGGCTTGACCGAACACCGGTCACGTGGATAGGGAAAAGAGAGAGGTAGAGGCAGAGGGATAGAAGAATTGGGGAGGGAAAGAAATAAAAGGGAACAGAGTGAAGTGAAAGAGGAGGAAATGTGAGAATGAAGAGAAAGCCAGGAAATATGAGAGAAGGGAATAAATATTTGAAAATATTTATTAATTTTTATTAATTATTATCGTTAGTAAAATGAATAATAACAACAATAATATAGGTAGCCAACAAGCAAAAGTTGATAAATGGCAAATCCAAAATTTCATGATTAATTTATAATTATAATAGGGCACACGTGGTGCCAACATTGTTGTGAAAATCAGAGTCGAAAAATCCTGTAAGAAAACCACCAATCACTGGAAAAATAACAAGCAGAACAGAAATCAGACTACGACCAATGAAATTAACTTATCATCTCGGCAGAAAGCTATAGAATGAGGAAATAGATGTTTGTGGATCAATTGATTTCAAGTTTTGAGAGGTTACCGCTCTTAATTCTCATCAGCAGGTCTCACTATACACCCATGGTTAAAAACTTTGCTCGATTCGTTTTGCTTGGTAACCGTTGAAAAGTTAGCGCTAAATTCAAAAACGGTGTCGGTGTATAAAATTACTTAATGAATAAATATTTGAAAATAAAGATATAGATATTATTATTAACTATTCACACACAAACACACACACACACACACACACACACACACACACACACACACACACACACACACACACACACACACACA
>NC_068986.1:51220687-51225932 GCF_001194135.2 Octopus bimaculoides
CACACACACACACACACACACACACACACACACACTCTCTTTCTCTCTCTCTCATTCTCACTCACTCACTGTCTCACTAGCAAGGAAGCATAGGCAAATGCAAGCTTTGTTTAGTTTTTTTTAACAAATTGCATCGTAAAAGGTATGTGGCCTAGCGGTTCATGTTCATAACATTCCATGTTCATTTTCCATAATCCGGACGTCGCATTGTATCTTTGAGGAAGATACTTCATTTTCCCATTGTTCCAGTCCACTCTCTCCATCCATCAGTCCACTCCCTACATCTGCCACCACATCCTGGATTTCCCACTTTATCAACTTTAAGCAGGCCAAAAGGGTCAGCACGTCTGCTCTTAATCACATAAGAACTTAAAAGAAGCAAAAGCATGGTATATGTGACGAAACTATGCTTTCTGGCGAGTGACGGCAGGCTATGCTGTACAGTAATTGTTTACGTTGGAGGAAAGAACTATACCACTAGACTTCACAGCCATTTCCTTACTCAAGACCAGAAAGATTGATGTATTTGATGGGTGTTTTGAGCAGCTATAAACTGATGGTAGCAAGAAAATTAGAGAAAGGGAGAGGTGAAATTCTGGTAACACCTTTCTAGGCTTGAAGAGCTGGCTGAAGAGATTAATGCGTAGAGAGCACAAAATAGGTGACGAAAGAAGTGAATTAGTTGAGAGGACCTAAATAGAAATGGCATGAATCAAGCAATAACCAAAGTGCAGAAGCCACTGTAGTGGTGGTGGTGGAAAAAGAACTAAGAGTCCACAGACTCTTGGTGTGCGACTTCGCTCTTATCAACCGTTTCTATTTTGAAGTAGCCAATGGTGTCTGTGTGTGTAGTAATAACGCTGTCTCAGATGTGTTAGATGTACTTTACTGTGGGCATCTCTTCCGCTTCTGGCCGATGAAAAGGGCCAGTATTATGGTGCAGTCTTTTTCTGCCTTTTTAACTTGTGCTTATTTCAGTCATTGGACTGCGGCCATGCCAGGGCACCACATTGAAGAATTTAGTCGAACAAATAAACCCCAGTACTTATTCTTTATGAAGTCTGGCACTTATTCTATCGGTCTCTTTTATCGAACAACTATGTTACGGAGACGTATGCTAATAAACGCACCGGTTGGCAAGTAATGGGGTGTGTTCGGAGGACAAACAGAAAAACACACGCACAAATGCATACACATATAAAAACACGACGAAGTTCCGCACAACTTCCGTTTTCCAAATCCACTCACAAGGTTTTGGTCATCTTGGAGCTACAGTAGAAGACACTTGCCCAAGGTGCCGTGCAGTAACACCCAAGAGAATTCTCTCAGCTCATTACGTTCTGAATTCAAATTCCACCGAGGTTGACTTTGCCTTTCATCCTTTCGGGGTCAACAAAATAAGTGTCAGTTGAACACAGGGGTCGATGTATTTGTCTAACCCTTCCCTTAAAGTTGCAGGCCTTGAGCCAAGATTTGAAATTGATATTTTATGTCGTGACTGTTTAGAAAAGCTGTTGGTAAAGACGAGATTGCCATGACTCTATTGGAGAATGCTTCCAAAATTTCTGTTCTTTAAATGATTGCAAGTTTGGTATGAGTTGTCTACATGTAATGCGGATGAGGTTTGAGTGAGGAACGTTAGGAGAAATGAAAAGCGATATAATCGAAAGACAGGAATAGGCGTTGGCAACGAGTAGGACGTTAATGTATAGGCGAACGCATGCGGAGAGAAAACCAAACTTTAGAGAAAAGCAGAGTTGATAGGGTATGTGTGTGTGTATGTATGGGTGGGAAAGAGAGAGAGAGAGAGAGGGGGGGCGGAGAGAAGGAGTGAGAGGGTGAGAGTGAGAGTGTGAAAAAGTGAGAAAGAGAGTGAGGGAGGGAGATGGTTTTTCAGAAATTTACTTTAGGTGTGCAGTGAGGATATGAATGCAAAGAGGGCAGCAAATATAGCAGTTTTCTCAGTGGCATATAGCTTAAAATGCCAATATTGTTGAGAAGTTAGAAAAGCTCCTTTTGGCAAGGAGACCAAAAGAATCGACCGCAGACTGGGAGGGGGACATAGCTTGCGATACACGATGGATTGCAAGTGCTGCAGGGTGGATAAAGCTCGTCCAAGCGTTGTCGGTCGTGTACTTTGCCTGAAGTGCTACAGTGCAACTTTGTGTTGTTATTTGTTTTTTCTTGTGGTTGGATGAATTCAGAGGATGATTTCAGTCAACTGCTTAGCTCTCTCTGATTGGACAGAGATTAAGAACATTTGCTGCCAAGAATAGGTAGCATGGAACTGGAAAATCTCCAACCAGTCAGCTCACCAAATGTGACTTAGTGTCCGGTATTTGTAAGGAAAGTACGTTTAGTATATGAATGTGTAATTGATTGTTGAGATGGGCAGTGGCCAGATGGATCTGAGAGTTGCGGCGATGACGGTGAGTGGTATAGAAGCTGGGTTTGGAAGTTAGAAAAGATATTTTGTGTGTTTGGAGTGTATATGTGCCGCTCAAGTACACATGCAGTCCCAGCCCTTGACAATTGTTAAGGGTTGAAAATTTGGCTTTTCTGAATAATAGTTTTCTCTGAATAATAGCTTATAGGTTAATAAAAGTGATGCATGGAGTCTAATTTGGATTCGAATTTACGAATATTTCAAATGAAGAATTGTTCAACGAATTCAATGTTATTTTTTAACAAAAACATTTAAATTACAGTACAGTATAACCAGCTGTCACTCGCTCGCGAGTGACGGCTTGATAATATGATTCATGCTTTCGATAATTGTTTGAGATTCCTTAAGGTTGCGAGCAGGCTTACACACCTTATCGGTCCATTCTTGTACGAGTGAGGCATTTAGGATGTGACCGGTGGAGGAAGAAAGAGTTACATCATCAACTAGCTGTTACTTATTTACATTTGAGTGTGATGGTGTATCGTGAAATCATCATAAACCCCGAACTGAGAGACTTATTCGAATGTTCATGACACAGTGAACCTTGCCTAAGGTTAATTTGGCTCAGATGCTTGCATTAAATTTCAGGAATGATGTCTTTTTTTTATCACACACAAACAAAAGATAAAAATAAATGGAACATCAAAGTAGTCGGTTGACCTACTAGAGGTTATCGGACTACATGGACACTTATAAAAAGAAAAACGTATGTATGTATACATATATAGATGAGTGTGTGTACGTGTGTGTATGAACGCGTGTGTGTATGTGTGTGTGTGTATGCATCTTCGTCTTTATCTCTCACTTTGTGTGTGACTCATATTCTGTATACCACCCACTTTCATTATTTCAGAGAAAGGAAGTATGATTTGATGTAATTTAGCTGCTATTTCTTGCATGTGTGTGTGTGTGTGTGTGTGTGTGTGTGTGTGTGTGTGTGTGTGTGTGTGTGTGTGTGTGTGTGTGTGTGTGTCTGTGTGTGTTTGCATGTTTTGCATTCACATACGTATATAACTCTGATAGTACCGCTAAACATGCATTTACGCCATCTCCTTTTTAACAGTTTAGTATTTACCTGATGAAAAAAATATGCTTTTATAAAGTGGCATGTTTCAGGTTAAGTTTTTGAGCGATAATGAAAACTGGCAATAATTAATTGAAATGAAATAGAGATGAGTTCCAGAAGGCATGACGCTCTAACTAGAATTAAATATAATATGAAGTTTCTTAGAAGACCACTAAGAATGTTGTTCGCTAGGTAGTGTGTCTTTGTGTGTGCTCAAGTTTGCTGTTCCGGTAAACCACATCTATACGTATATCAGTAGATGAATGTAGACAGAACGACAACTGACCGTTAGAGTCTCACTAATAACGAACACAGCGTACGCCGGTATGTTATTTAATATTGCTGTAAATGGACAATGCAACCAATGGCAAGCAATCAGCATTTACTTAATACACAAGAGTTCTGCAATAAAGTATGACCATTATTTGTGTTGATCCAAATTATAACTATCTTCCTATTGCTGTCCCTCTCTATCGATGTTTCTGTATTCATATGTGCCTCTCATTGTCTATCTCTCTTAATTCCAGAGAGAAAGATAGGCACGATAGAAAAATTAAAAGACACTGAAAAAGGAAAAACAAAGTTTGACATCATTTATACGTACCACCGCCATTATCACCACCGCTCTCTTGCTCTTCATGTTTCTTGATGTGTGTCTCTTGTTCATTCTTTAATGCTCTCTGCTCCACGATGCTAAAGAGTGGCAAACGGAGAGAAAGAATAGCAGGCAGATTAAAGAGAGCCTGAAAAAGAAAACAGAGAGTTTGACGTCACATAAACGTATTGGCACCATCATCATCACTCGTATTCGTCTTTATCTTTTTCTTCGTGTGTGACTCATATTCTGAATACTACCTTTTCCCCTTATCTTAGAGCGAGTATGATTTGAGGGAATTTACCTGCTATTTCTAGTAGGTTGAGTGATTGTGTCATTTAATAGTTTGTATGTAAGTGTACATAAGGCATTTAACTAGCAAGCTCATTACACCCCACCCACCCCACACAGAGCCAAATTAATTAATATAAACAACCATACGCAATGATTTACCATAAAGGAAAACTATCACTATCACTAGCTCTAATATTCAGCAATGTAGGTGTTCTAACACCCTTGGTCGCATTTAGTGACAATTATAGTTTATATGTGTGTGTGTGTCTGTGTGTGTGTTCATCACAAAACCTATTGTGCAGATATTTTTAACGTAAACTTGTTTTTGCATGTCAGGGAAAGAAGGTAGCTCCCGTATAAAAAATAGCGGGTGCTCTGATAGTCACAAGAGGTAAGAGAGAAGTTAATATTCGAAGGAGAGGCATAACTCAAGTGCCTGAAACAGTGGACACGACTAAAGGAACCCAATGAAAATTTAGGTCTAATATGTTCTCCCTTAGACCGCGAAATGTTTATTTGAGAGAAATCAAAACTTCATTTTGAACAAGTCAGATGAATACATAAGCTGCTCTTTCACAGACTTCCTTTCACAAATACAATATTTTCTCAATTATTGCATTGTTTCTCTTTTCACTCTTCAAATTTCAGTTAACCAACAAGGATTAATATTATTTATTACAGTGTTTTACATTTATCTTATGTTACTATAATAAGCGAGTTAGTGTTAATGAAGTGATTTCAAATGTTGGCACAAGGCCAGCAATTTTGCGTTTTGTGATCAAGGCGTTTTGTGATCAAGGCCTGAAATTTTGTCGGAGGGGCTAGTCAATAATATCGTCTCCAG
>NC_068986.1:51227741-51229796 GCF_001194135.2 Octopus bimaculoides
TGTGTGTGTGTGTGTGTGTGTGTGTGTGTGTGTGTGTGTGTGTGTGTGTGTGTATGTATGTATACTCACGAAGGGGTGGTGGTGCTGATAGGTTCGTGGCTTTAAGGGTATCACGAAGGCCTGTCTGGAGGCTCAACCTTCCAAGTTCTTTCATAGGGCTTAGAAAATCTGAAGGACTGCTGCAATGAGTGCGTGACTCTGAGAGGGGAATATGCTGCATAAAATCATAAATAACTAATCCTCCTGTATTTTCTTTCACCCAAAGCTAGGAACTTTTCAACAACCCCGTATATATATATATATATATATATATATATATATATATCCCAGTAAGAAAACTGAAACGCGAACCTCAGAGTACCTACGAGTAAACGCTATATAGAGTGAACGCTTTTACATACATTAAGTAATTTTGTATACACATATACATAAATATATAATGTAAACCATTTAATATATTATTACAAAAGAATGTTACAGGCGGTGCTCCAGCATGGCCACAGCCTTTGGGCTGAAACGTATAAAAGAACAAAAAATATTAGCATTTATATACACATATATATTTGTATATGGTGCATACATACATATGGTGTTTGCTCTATCTTCACAGCTGAGAGGTCATGGATGGAATGTCAGAAATGCCATTGAGAACGAGGAAGCTCAGAAAGACCGCAATCAGCTGTGAAGATAGAGCAAACACCATTCAGTCCAACTGCAGATCTGTATGGGTTGAAGCATAGATGACAGGTATTGTAACTTCCAATGGATTGATCGGATCACTTTGTGATATATGATCTCTGTGAGCCGTCTCTTCAGACCCGAAATCCCCTTGCAAGCTCTTTCACACATTACACGCGTTGAATCACCCGGTCTGGGAAGAAGGACGTTGCATACAGTTATCTTTCAGATGAGTGACATACTCAGCCTTAGAAAGGCTGGGTACATGTTTCACCCATCCCCAACACTTTATATTTTCATTGAGGTGCTGGTGATAGCTCCTCCGAAGCCAAATATTTAGACTTCGTGCTCAAGGCGATTCTTGTGCCCAAGGCGATTCTTGTGCCCAAGGCGACTCTTTTATTACACGCTTCCCTCATTCCACTCTTTCCAAAGCTAGTTCTTCCCAGTTCTTTACGCTGATCTGCAGTTTCTTCAGGTTGTCCTTTATGTAGGTTTTGTACCGTTATTTTATTATTTTTTTTGAGGTTTGTGCTGAGGACGGTTTCCTGTGCACAGCTCACTGGAGAACAGCTACTTTGGAATCCTATTATCATCCATACACATAACATGGCCTGCCCAGGACATCTGAGTTGGTATGATGAGTGACTGTATGACTGTGCATCCTGCTTTTCCAAGGACATCCTGCTTTTCCAAGGACATCCTGTGTCAGGTGCTTTCTTTTGCTATTCGATGTTCTTTTTCTTTGCTGTTTGATGTTGAGTGTATCTCAGACATTTTTGATGAACGCACCCATGCAGCTTGAGATGCCCCTGTTTCAGGAAAGTATAATAGAGCCGTTAGTATGCACGACTTGTTAACGCCCAGCTTGGTCTTGTTGATGATGCTGTAATTTTCTCAAACTTTCTTTTTAAGTTTCTCAAATGCTACAAATGTCTTCTGAATGCTTAGTGTATTTCCGCATTTAAGGGGCCATTTTTGACAACATGCTGCTCAGATAAAAACAAAAATGTCAACTACACTGTTGTGTCGACGCCCCCAGGCGAAGAAGTAGGATCTCCCAAGACATATAAATAGAGGTAGTCTGGCTGTGGTAGGAGTGTTGGGTAGCAGTCGAGTAGCTGTTGAGTAGCAGTCGAGTAGCAGTTGTGTAGCGGTTGAATAGAGATCATCCGAAGGTGCTAGATAGCAGTAGCTTGAGACATAACATACACCCAGTCTTATACCATATACTACGATATTTAAATTGACATACGGTTCGCCTGGTGCAGGTGTGAACAATCCATTTATCCATCCATTCATCCATCCATCCCTCCATCCCTCCATCCCTCCATCCATCCGTCTGTATGTATTTATATATATGTATGTATATATATA
>NC_068986.1:51230067-51231475 GCF_001194135.2 Octopus bimaculoides
ACAGGAAACAGTTAATAAGAAGAATATTTAAATGACGAAAACAAAAAGGAAGCATTTCATTGGATGCATGTGTAAAGTTGCAAATGAAAAAAGTTTATTGGATGCACGTGCAAGACAACACCAAATTAAATAAATAAATATAAATGAAATATATAAGTAACGGTATAATGCTGACATACTAATTGCAGATATTTTAGGCCATTCACAAAACATCATTCACATTTCAAAGAGTAAAAAAAAAAAAAAAGAAAATAGAACGTTATATTTAGAAAGAAAGTAATTAGATTGTAAAGCCAGAAAGTGAGTAATAATAGACTACGTACGTACATACGCACGTACGTATGTTCCGGTAACATACACACACACACAAACATACACTCGTATATTCCATCAGCTGTCATATAGGAGATACCCGGATATTTTATTGAAGTAACAATACCATTTAATGTGACGATCAAATTAAAACGTCGACCTTCTGAGCAGAACCTTTATTTTCTACATAAAATTCTGTTTGTATAGAAGATGTATACACCTATATTAAATTTATAAATGCATTTTTAATACATACATGCAAAAAAAAAGAAGAAAAGAAAAGAAATCAACCAACTGACTCGCACATTACAAATACAGTCTCTAAGCGGAACAATGAAACTATACAAGTCTTTCATCAGGTTTAAATTGTGACATTGTTTTCGTTATCTACGTTCCAACGATGGAGTGTTTTATCATTGTTAGACACCAACTCCTTCTTCAAAGGGAAGTTGCTTCGCAATTCCGGTGTCACTCATACATGAAAGATGACCTGACGTCTAAGCTGTATTTGGATAAGGATGACTTCAATATCTGATATGTTGCATTTTGTTTTCAACTTATTGTTATGAATATGGTCACTGGATTTTATGCTGGACACAGTATGCAAACATCGCATATGAAAAGTGTCAAGCTGGTTGATATGCTTTCGGTACAGGATCCAAGATTCAACACTATAAAGCAATGATGTCAAAGCCACATCGACTTTCACCTTTAACGATACATCATAGTTGTTGCAGAGCCTATGGTAAAACTTACCGAAAGTGGAACTAGCCTTCCTGATTCCGGACTGAATTCCTTCATCCATCTTAGCATCATTGGACGCATTTGAACCATTGTGTCATTGTGGTCCTGTGGAACGGAGCAAAGCAGGCCGTTCACTCAAGAAAACACAGTAAATGATACACAAGCACTCGAGCAAACTGATTCCTCAACTTGTTCCATTTGCCAAAATGTTTGCAAGACACCAGCAGACCTCAAGAGACACATGTGTCTCCCTAGAACATGACTACTGCTTTACTTCACTCATTTATCGTTCAAGACGTGAGAATCCATTATATATATATATATATATATGTGTGTGTGTGTGTGTGTGTGT
>NC_068986.1:51231599-51234574 GCF_001194135.2 Octopus bimaculoides
ACGCAGCATCTATGTGGTCACCCTAAATGTTAGAAATAACAACCAAATCATCAAGTCACCCACCCTGTCGTCTTAAAAATATATACATTTAATACAATAGTTCTAGATACTTTGTCCGAAAGAAAAAAAATGAAAGCAAGATGATCATATTGGAAATTTTGAAGATCATAGATCTGTTGAATTAAGGGCGAACGTTGAATAAAATTACATCAGCAGCAATTTATCTTTTGCCTTATTTTTAAAGATCATTTTCATTATTCCATGTTTATGTCCCACCAACCCCCAAACTCGCGTGTCTTCTTTGCGAAGCTCGGATGTTTTTTTTTGTTTATATTTCCCATCTACAATTCACAGTATAGACCTTTGTGGTCATTAGAAACAGATTCTACACTTTAATCAGTTCAAAATCAGTACTGTATTGAAGCGCTTTTTGAGTTTATGCGAAGACTGTTGATTGAAGGTTTTTGCATATTTACATCACTTCTTCCTCTCCCATTATCTAAATTTTATCTTTCTTCCGCGTCGGTTTGATAAACCAATAAGATAGCTCTCGTATTATTCATGCTGGCTATAAATTTTAAAACATCTCGCTCTATTATCTTGTTCATTCATCTGCTTGCTGTTGAGAAAAATTTGATGTTTGTTTATATGTTCAGACTTGGCTTACATTTGAAATTTCATATGATGTAACATTTACATTAAAAGTGCTTCACATTTATTCGCTACAATTCAAAATACTTACAGTAAAGACTCTAGCTTCATAAGTATTATTATTATTATTATTATTATTATTATTATTATTATTATTATTATTATTATTATTCAGTAGTCTTAATTTTTATCACACGCTTTCACTACACTACGCAGCGCAGCTCTGTGTGCCTTGGGAATGTGCTGTGGTTTGAATTGGTGCTAGTATTTTTTCTGTCTTGAAAGTTCATAACGTAGGATGTGTACGATGCCTAGCAGTGCTATTTCCTACATGTTATATATATTCGAAAGTTCTTGTGTTTTAGTTATGTATTCATCTGTATGTTTTTGTTTTCAGTTTTCACATTCGAGCTATCTGTATTTCCAGATCTTTGTATTTCAAGAGTTTCTCCGTTTCTTTAAGAGATACATTGTCATTTGTTAAGACTGATATGTAGATTAGAAGGCATTGTTTTCTTGGTGATCCCTGACAACAATATATTGTATATTAACCTTGATTTCTCAATTTGTGTTTATTGGCATATCCCAGAGTATGGTTTCTTTGTCCTTTTCTGAGTCCTTTTCTGGGATATGCCTATACGATCTATTTTCTGTTGTTATTCCATAGTGTTGGCATAGCTTAAATCTGTCATGTCTGTGGGTATACTCTTTCTTAGCCAGGACTGGGCAGCTAGAAACAATATGGTTTATTATTTCTTCCTCATCACCACATATTCTGCAATCACTTCTAGTATGTGTTTCAGATGATTTCTGGCGAGGAGGCTTTGATCTTGTGCCGCAATTAGAACCCTTTCGGTTTCTGCTTCGAGTCCCGAGCTTCTCAATCAGTGTTGAGATTTTACTTTGTCTATTACTTTTCTCTTTAACTTATCCCAGTATTTGCTATGTAAGAGCTTTTCTTGGTATATTGTTCCAGTTTTAGCTTAGACTTTAATTGTTCTACAACTTTTTTGTTTCTTCTGTTTCTTCATAGTTACCAGGTATCATCATCATCATCATCATCATCATCATCATCATCATCATCATCATCATCATCATCATCATTATTATTATCATTATTGTTATTATTGTTTTACTTTTCAGAGTGCTCGACCTTATTTGCTCTGGTAGATTCTGTGAGAGCGGACAACATCCTGCTGTCAGAAGTCTCACAGAGTCTCTTTCAGGATATTATAAGCTTTGATACTTGGTTGTTAATTATCGTGACAGACATTTCACATCCAAGTACCAATCTCAAAATCCTAGCTGTCTCCAGCAGCGCAGTTTTTTGGGCTTGCTCTGCTCTCATGTCAATTCCGATTTCTTTGACATATTTCTGGAACTTGGTTATTAGCGCTCCGAGTGCCCCTGTAACTACTGGAATGACAGACACTCTCCGCATAGTCCACGTTCTTGCGATTTCGGTTTTTACTAGTCTGCATTTTTCAATCTTTTCTAGTTCTTTGTCATTTATGCGTGCATCATCAGGTATTGCAATATCTATAATTTTGGTTTTCTTTTCCCCCTTGTCTACCACAACAACATCTGGTCTCCGAGCCTCGATTAGGGAGTCACATTGGATTGTAATATCCTACAGTATCTTATATTCCATGTTTCAATGACTCCTTCTGGCTCATGTTCGTATCAGTTCTGTGCTCTGTTCAGGCCGTACTTTTCACATAGCCTCCAGTGTATGAACTTAGCCACGTTATCGTGCCTCCTTTATTATTATTATTATTATTATTATTATTATTATTATTATTATTATTATTATTATTATTATTATTATTATTATTATTATTACTTAGTGAAAGAACAGTCATGCTATCGAAGTGATACTAGGGTAAAATATACGAAGCCCGTTATATCCATCATGACGACCCGTCTGATAAGGGTACACCAGGCACATGCATCACAACCATACGTGCGCGACATGGTGATCTCATATCAAGATAAACAGCACACGACATTGCAGGTGGGGTCCAATTAGAATTTTCTTCAGGTCGAGTAGCTCATCCCGCTCAAAAGGTCCCCGAATAAAGGTTGTTTAAGGATGTTGAACGAAACACCCATGTTTCCAAAGGTGAATTATCCAAACCCCAAAGAATTCTTCTCATTGCTATGATACTCTTCCACTACTTCTGCTCGTGATCAGAGATGCACCTATCGTCAACCACCAAGGGACACGCTCAACTAGTTAAGCTCAAAACAATTGACTATTATTATTATTATTATTATTATTATTATTATTATTATTATTATTATTATTATTATTATTATTATTA
>NC_068986.1:51234584-51235639 GCF_001194135.2 Octopus bimaculoides
TAGGTTTGGTCTTATTCCTGGTAAGATTTATTTACTACCTGTAACCTTAGGTATCCACGAGTTTTCAGCAGTCTTTCAAGTGCATAGAACCCACCTGAAAATCTTTGCTGTCCCTAAGAGACAAACTTTCTGTAGGAGCTCTACAAGGCATCCTATTTCAACCTTCTGCAGCCATTTGTCTATATCCTTGCTTACTGTTCCTAACGCACCAATTATTATAGGCACGACTGTTTTGTTTGCATGCTCCAAATTCTTCCTATTTCAAATTTTAAGAGATTGTATTTTCATTGTTTTTCTTCCTGACATGATGGGTCGATAAGTAAGCAGCTTCGCTTTTCCTTATCTATAATCCTTATATCTGGTCTATATTATTATTATTATTATTATTATTATTATTATTATTATTATTATTATTATTATTATTATTATTATTATTATTTGGTGGCGTATTATCGTTGAAGATCTTATTATCGCTAATATGGAACTTTAAACATCCATTTGAATTTAACGATATATAACATTAGCACTAATTCATAATCCCTGTTTAATTGATTAAACCCAGCATATCACTAGTATTTATTTAATCGACATCTTTGCACTCGACTGAACGAAAGACAAAGTCGATTCTAGCGGTCAAATCTGGCAAATCTCTCTCCAACCACACCCAATTGTCTTAAACGAAGACAACACACATTGGACAATGAAGTCTCTGATATACAAAATGACTTTTAATCAGCGTTTTGCTTAACGAAGGACAACGAGGTGGGGGGCTAAACGGCAGTAGCAAGCACAACCGAACGGCATTGCTCATTACCTCAATCAACAGAAGTAATATATAACCAGTAAATATTTCAGCAGCTTGCAGTCCATTTCTTCTGAATATAAACCCGCTTTAGGATTAGATATATGTTGGGAAATGATGGACTTTTCTAAACTGATTTGTCCTAGATATAAAATGTGAAAAGCCATTCTCAACCACCACCACCACCACCACCACTACAGGCAGCAGCAGCAGCAGCAGCAGCAGCACCACCACCACCACCAGCACCACCACC
>NC_068986.1:51237811-51240423 GCF_001194135.2 Octopus bimaculoides
TAAAAGTTGCTAGAAACAACAGCCAAATCTCCCTTAAATCACACAAGGTAAACGGAATTTAAAAAAATCTAATTACTGCACTGGAAAGTTCAGATCGAGAAAATTCCATTGATGTAAAAATTTTTACGAAAAAGTGGAAAATGTGGATTTCTATAAACATTCAAAAAGGCTTCACACAAATACACAATTTCAGATTTATATATTAAGATTTACGTATTTTTCAATGGAAATTAAGAAATAAAACAGTCACGATGATGAAAAGAAACTGGTTTACACATTTTGCAGAGTTGCTTTGCTGACTCGATTCCCCTGGAGAGCAATTTAAGTTTTATGTTAATCGGGTGAGTTGAGCCATATTATTGCGTAGTTAGCGCCAGCAAATGGAGCTGATTTGGTTCGACTGAAATACTGTTTCATATCAATGACTTTCGACTTGTTTTAACACCATCGATAAAATCTCAAATATAAGATTAGTGTGCTATCAAACTAATTTGGTTGAAATAAAACAACAGATAAACGTTTCGTTTCATAAATGATCAAGTTATTAAACTATCAAATCAAGAAGTTTCTGCATATCCTTAAGAAAAAGATAAACATTCAGTCAATTGAATTGATAGAAATATTTTACTCGTAATTATCCCCAAAGGGATAAATCCCCATTCGTAGGAATGAAATTCAGTACTGTGGCTAATAATGATCTAGATGTTTGAGTAGGTAGAGTATTGGGCAGTCGGCTGCTTGTAAACTTATGAATATGAATCTCAGCGGATTACTTTACCTATTTGCAAATCAGATTTTTATTTGATGCAATGCTTGACTCGTGCAAGCAATATCAGTTGCGATTACACTGCAACATTTACTAGTATGGACTGTGCATGGATGTGCCTAGAAAATATGAATTTGCATCTTTGTGGCCTAATCAACAGTCTTCAGATGATTATTTTTTCTGGTTATAAAAATGTCAAGTAATTACCGTGATCGTCAGTGGGAAATCAAATTAGTATAAGGCAGCTAATGTGATTTACTGGGGTTCGTACCATAGCCATCTCATGGCCATCTCGAGGGCAGATAGCTAAGTGGATTATGTACAGGGCTACCTCTTCACAATTGATAATCTCGAATCCGTTACAAACATTTCGTTGTTTCAAAACAGCAAGTTATAATCTGCATTGTACCTATTCATCTAATTGTTGTTATTGCTGTTGTTGTTTGGCTTTTAGATCAACCTTGATTGAGCAGATCTATAATCGAACATATTCCAGCTGCGACCATCCTGTTCAGTTAGGTACATCGAGAGTTTTATTATCCAATGCTTTCCTCCCTAGGTTTAGGACGATAGGGATGTAGTTTGAGAATTTTGGTTGCTATTTTTGTAGCAGGTTGATCAATAACATAGTTTCCCTCGTCACATGGGAATGTTATCTACGATAAATTATGCCTTATCTAGAAGCGTACCGTTATCCCTCATCTAAACAACGTCATATAATCGGGTTTTCTGGTTTTAAATGTCATTTATGAGGCAAAATATTTCACGAATCTTTAGATAATAATCACATAGTTTTCCCTAACTCAACACCACCGAGACTTGGATTCTGCATTTCAAGTGATATTTTTGACAATCGATTTTTCTAAACTTTCAGGGATGGGGGTCACGTCTTTTCCGTTGCCATGTAAAATTCTCTTATTACTCAAATTCATAAAAATGCTGCTTTCTTTTTGTTTTTCTTTTCAGTAACTCACTGTTATTTCAATGCAAAAACAATCAGATTGAGAGCGATAAAATATTAAAGTCAGTTTTCAAAAAATAATCAATGTCAAAGACACAATCTATTTTCAAAGATTTGCCAAACATTAATTTGATTCATACAACAACCAAAATATTTAACAACAGAAACATCTAAATATTAGTTTGAAATTTTGGTAGAAGGCCTGCAATTTCGGGGGAGGCGGTGAGTCGATTATATTGACTGTTACTTATTTTATCGACCCCGAAAGAATAAAAGTCAAAGTCAACTCTGGCGGCATTTTGACTCCTAAAGTAAAATCGGAAGAAGTGCCGCTAAACATTTTTTCCAAATCCACTCACAAGGCTTTGGTCGACCAGAGGCTATAGTAAAAGACACTTGCCCAAGTTGCCACACAGTGGGACTGAACCCGGAACCATGTGGTTGGTAAGCAAGCTACTTACCACACAACCACTCATTATGCTAATTATATTTTGCCGCTACTTGCTTCCCTATCCATTCCTTGATATTATTGAAATCATCTACTTAGTGGTCTTAGTTTACCCATTTTGCCAAAGTTGGCGTGGCTGTGTGGTAAGAAACTTGCTTCATAACCAAATGATTGTAAGTGGATTTAGTTGACGGAAGCTGAAAGAAATCCGTCATATATATATATATATATATATATATATATATATATATCATTATCGTTTAACCTCTCCTTTCCATGCTGGAATGGGTTGGACCGTTTCACTGAGGACTGGCAAGCTAGAAGGTTGCATCAGGCTCCAATCTGATCTGGCAAGCTTCTACAGCTGAATGCCCTTCCCAATGCTAACCACTCCAAGAGTGTAGCCACTGGTGCAGCACTAGCAATGATCATGCTCC
>NC_068986.1:51240923-51247270 GCF_001194135.2 Octopus bimaculoides
CAATGGCTCGTAATGAGACGCAGTTTAGGGCAGCTGTGTCAAATTCTCTTATACACCAGATGTGCCATCAAAACTCTTGATTGGACCATGTCAGGTGGGGGAGAAGAGCCATGCAAGGAACGTGAAAATCACGGTGGTGCACCAGCATGACCGCAGCCACTTGGCTGAAACACATAAATAAATAAATAAATAAAAAGAATTCAGATAACGTTAACTCACCAAACTCTGTTCTACGTTTATTATACTTCTACATTGTACAAAATATATTAACAAGTTTTTAATGCAATCCCAAATAGTATTTAATTACAAAAATATAATTGGATTTGAAAAAAATGGAATGGCTCTGAGGGTCCATCCGAGTAAAATAGGAACCAAGTTCATCCAACTATCTGACTGTCAGGTGCTTTGTTTGTGGTGTTTGCAACGATACAGATATTTTTAAACGCGGCTCTAGTTTGAGAATGAGCCATAGTTTATAATCGCGGGTTCTCTATTCTTTCAGAAGCGTCACCTACTCAGCAGTAAACCCATGATTCTTGTCCTTCCTTTTCTAACATATTAAATATCCAACGTTTTCAAGGTAGCAGTTTATTTCACTGAAATGAAGGCTCATGGCTCAGTGGTTATGGTATTCGGCTCACGATCGTTGCGGGTGGGTTCGATTCCCGGAGGCGCGTTGTGTCCTTGAGCAAGACATTTTATTTCACATTGCTCCAGTCCACTCAGCTGGCAAAATGAGAGGTACCTGTATTTCAAAGGGCCAGCCTTGTCACATTCTGTATCACGCTGAATCTCCCTGAGAACTACATTAAAGGTACACGTATTTGTGGCATGCTCAACCGCTTGTGTTAATTCCACGAGCAAGCTGTTCCGTTGATCGGATCAACTAGAACCATCATTGTCGTAACTGGTGGAGTACCAATAACCACAGAAAGAACAAATCAAAGCTAAAGCTGATCCTAATAAAATCTGAGCTTAGAAACTTATGAAATCAGAAAAGATGAAGCAAAACATATGATCGCATGAAAAAGCAGTTATGATATACAGCTTTGGACCCTTTATATCGTTCTGGTGACATATCCCATATGGTAGTAACTTGTAGACTTATAATTTGTACAGCTTTAAGCTGTAGAGAACGAAGCAAGGATTTTAAATTAACCTATTATAATTTAGTTGTTACACGATATTAAACGAGTATCAGCAGTAAGCTTTCTCTTCCTCCCTATTTCTGTCTAATGGATGCATTTCCTACTGTGTATTATTATGCAGACCTCTTTTTTTGTTCCGAGTTGAAAGTGCGGCGGATCTGACTTTAATTTTCATTGTTCAATTCTCGATGGAATAAATACTAGACCAGTAACTACTAGGATTGATTCCACGTGTCTTTTGATTATGCTCGAAATAATTTTTGGAGATTGTTGTCCTTGCTGTTTTTCGATCCTGTTTCAACCGCGATCCGGGACAACTATAACGAAGTGCATTCCAGTTATGCACTTCAATGCTTTTTATATTAAAATTTACATTAAAATTGTGTATCTTTCTGTAATTAATACAGTGTCGTGTGATACGAGGCAGATTTAGCTGTTATTTCTAACGGAGGCGAAGGCATAAAAGTTGCCTCGTTGGACAGTGTAGATGACATTTAATCCCAGATCAATCCTGATTGAATAGACCTAAGAGATATTGTCATTGTAATCATCCACAAATATTATACAGGCGCATAAGAAGCTCGATTTGCAGCCAATTGGTTTCAGGTTCATTCTCACTGCATAGCACCTTGGGACCGTGTCATCTACTCTTAGCCTGGCCGACCAATGCCTTGTGAGTGAATCTGGTTGACAGAAGCTGTATGAAAACCTATCGTATATGTGTGTGTGTGTGTGTATGGGCGTGTTTCTGTTTGTATGTATATGTTGATGTGAGTATTTTTGTGTCGGCGTTAGTCCCTCCCACCGCTTAACAACCGGTGATGGTTCGTTTACATCCCTGTTACTTAACGGTTCAGAAAAATCGATCAGTTGAATAAATACCAGACTTGAAAATAAATGTCTAAACCTGTCAAGGCGGTGCCCCAGTATGGCCGCAGTCTAATGACAGAAACAAATAAACAATAAAAGGAAAAAGAAAATATAGTTTCATATCAGACTTTATAATCCAATTAGTTCTACCTTCTATTATAAAAAAAAAAAGCGATAAGACGCGATTTAAGAGAGATTTGGTTGCTATTCCTTGCAGATCTAGCGACCATATAGCGGCATTGCTTTGCGCCAGCAGTTCATTGGTGGAAGATGGGTGTAAATGTAATAAGTTACAACAACAGCCTTCAGGTTTTATTAAACTTCATTAAACCAAGATGCTCTTGTTTGAAGTCATCCGCCCGAAATTTTATACTTCTCTTCATCCTCAACGACATAAATTTTATTCAACTCTTTCAAACAATTTATGTTATTACTATTTGCCGACGCAGACGTCAAATACATTCCTCTGATTCTACAGTTTTTATTATCTCGTTTGGGTCCTTCTATATCGTTTATCCATGGTAAATGAAATAAGATATAAATGGGTAAACAGTTATCAATGGCTTTTACAAACATTACGTGTTTACAAGATATTATTGTTTCCTTCCCCCAAAACATTCATCGATACATTTTTGCGTTGTTTTCTACTCTTTGTTATATTTCAAGACAACAAACAATCTTTAGACGTTATTAAGGTCTATTTTAATAACGATGATGACGATGATTACAATAATAATAATAATAATAATAATAATAATAATAATAATAATAATAGATATTTATCATTATTGTCGTTGTTGTTGTTATTATTTAAAAATGCTAGGAAGGAATTAAGGGATTTGAATTCGTGTATAGAATATTTATTTCGACTTGCTTATAAGTTGAAAACATTTGCGATATTTTTGTATTTCGAAAGAAAATACACAAGTAAATAAAAACACACGTGATCTGTATGCATACATGTATGTGTGTGTGTGTGTGTGTGTGTGTGTATTCGTGCACACAAGTACAAATGCTTTATTGTGTGTGTGTGTGTACGTATGCATGCTCATGTGTGTATGTACGTTTGTATCTATATATTTAAAGTGGATGTTTATGATAAGAAACCGTAAAAAACAGCGGATAACATAAGCTGCCAAAGGACTTCATACAAGTGTAGAATTAAAATATATAATTAGAATAAAATACATAGTGGTTGTGACTTCGAAGTTTCGACGGTAGTTGTTCGTTGGACTTGAAAATTTAATGATTATTGACAAAATGTAGAATGTTTCGATTTAATGATCCTGTCAGACTATGATCTGATAAGACAATAAGATCGTTAAATTTATACAGAAACTAACTGACCACGTGCCGTCAATAATGACGACTAATTGTAGTATTTTATAAGGTACAAAATAAGGTACATAATATTACTCTCACTACTTCTCTTCCACTGGATTACTGTTTTCTCTCCTCTTCCGCGTCCAGCGTGCTTCTGGACACACACACACACACACATATATACATACATACATGCATATATATATATATATATATATATATATATGTGTGTGTGTATAGGAGTGGCTTTGTAGTAATAGCTTGCCTACCAACCACATGGTTCCGGGTTCAGTCCCAATGCGTAGCACCTTGGGCAAGTGTCTTTTACTATAGCCTCGGGCCGACCAAAGCCTTGTGAGTGGATTTGGTAGACGGAAACTGAAAGAAACCCGTCGTATATATGTATATGTATATATATGTTTGTGTGTCTGTGTTTGTTCCCCCCCCCCCCCAACATCGCTTCACAACCGATGCTGGTGTGTTTACGTCCCCGTAACTTAGCGGTTCGGAAAATGAAACCGATAGAATAAGTACTAGGCTTACAAAGAATAAGTCCTGGGGTCGATTTGCTCGACTAAAGGTGGAGCTCCAGCATGGCCACAGTCAAATGACTGAAACAAGTACAATAGTAAAAGAGAGAATATATATATATAAATATAAATGCACTACGCTCATTATTATATTTTATATTAGGAGATATTTATTGTTGCCGGTTGTTTTGTCATATTGATCAATGGTTACTAATGTTAAATACTATTCATTTCACTGTACACATACATACATCCACATATAAACGCGCGCGTACTCACATACACACACACACACACACACACACACACACACAGATGCGTACACGCATCTATATATATATACGTACCTTCCTTCTATTGGGTATCGCACATAGATGGAGAGCGTTGGTAAATGCGCCCGCGAACATCCTGTCCGAACACGTTGGTCTAAAAATAAAGAAAATAGCTGATGTCGCTTTTATAGTATTAATATCACCTAAGCTAACCTGACCAATAGAACCCCAAATACCCAGAAACAAACTTCAATTACTCTCAAGACTCTCGTTCTGCTCCTAGCTTCTGATGGGATAGGCGTGTCCTACGTGCACACGAAACTTCAAGTCAAGTGGAGCTGAGTCAGACTGCTAGTACACACACACACACACACACACACACACACACACACACACACACAAAAAGGTGAGATTTTTTAGGTTTCCGTCTATCAAATCCACTCGCACGGCTTTGGTCGGCCTGGGGCTATAGTAGAAGACACTTGCCCCAAATGTCACACAGTGAGACTGAACCTGGAACCAGGCGAGTGGGAAGGAAACGTCTTACCACATAGCTACGCCTGTTCCACCAAAGACAACAATGTTAAAGATGTGTTCATTCTCTGCAGTCCTGTAATAATGAAGAGGAGGTTCAGAACTATCCATTTGAATTCATAAACTCACTCACTCCATCCAGTATGTCTCCCCATCGCCTCAACGCAAAAGTAGGGGCTATTATAATGCTGCTAAGAAATCTTTCGATCAGTCAAGGATTATGTAATGGAACTCACATGAAAGTGTAAAGACTTCATGAGCATTGTGTAGAAGCATCATTGGTAACAGGCTCCAACAGAGGTCGTACAGTTCAAATTCTCAGAATTAAACTTAGCCCAAGTGATGCAAATATTCAATTCACACTAAACATACTTCAGTTTCCACTTCGACTTGCATATTCAATGACAATTAACAAGGCTCAAGGGCAAACATTTGAAAAAGTTGGAATACATTTGCCTCAACCGGTATTTTCTCATGGCCAATTTTATGTCGCATTTTCAAGAGCACGAGCTATGAACAATATCAAAGTAAGAGTTATGACTCTCAATTGGGATAACAGACAAGGCCAAAAATGTGGTGTCACATACACACAAAATATTGTCTACTATGGAGTACTGTGAGGAAGACCACCGCATCAGCTAGCATCACCAGCACTCCAGCCGCTCCATCATTACACATCTGCATTACACCTTTAAGATCGGGGAACCAGTTAGGGGCTCGCTGGATCTCTCTCAGCATACCAGCAAACCACAAAATCGCACCAGCCAACATCACCACGAGCTCTAAACCCGTCATATATGTATGTATGTATGTATGTATGTATGTATGTATGTATGTATGTATGTATGTATGTATGTATGTATGTATGTATGTATGTATGTATGTGTGTTTGTGTTTGTCCCACCACCACCACCACCATTGCTTGACACCCGATGTTGGTGTGTTTGCGTCCCTGCAATTTAGCTGTTCAGCAGAAGAGACTGATAGTATAAGCACCAGGCTTACAGGGGTCAATTTCTTCGACTAAAGGGTGGTGCTCCATCATGGCCACCGTTAAATGACTGGAATAAGTAAAATTGTGAAAGAATACCAGAAAAACTTTCCGTATCACAAAACCATGAAGGTTCTTTGAATATGTACGATGTATTTTAAGGTTAAATAGTAATTCCGTTTACATTTGTGTAATTGAGATATTTTGATTGGATTATATAGTCATTGGTGTTACATTACTTTCTATATTCTGTAACTGTCATAATATACTTTTCTAGGCCTGAAATGTTTGTGGGGAGGGGGCAGTTGATTAGATCGACCCCAGTTCACAACTGAAACTTAATTTATCGACACCGAAAGGAAGAAAGGCAAAGTCGACCTCGGCAGAATTTGAACTCAGAACGTAACGGCAGACGGTCATAATATACAAACATTTCTCATGGCACCAGTACACTGTTTACAGATGCTTACATTTTTTATGTTTTCCGTGAATTTTTCACGGGTCCAGCTAGTATACATAATTATAAACAAGGGATTGGCAAAACGCTTCACAGCGCGTTTTGTGGAAACTTGTACATTTATACAACGGAATATCGACGCTGGTGATAGCAGTAGGTATTTTTTACTTTTAGCTTGAAATGAGATATGATACGCGATTAACTAAAAGTTTAATTTATTAT
>NC_068986.1:51247547-51250228 GCF_001194135.2 Octopus bimaculoides
TATATATTCATGCATATATATATGTATGAATACATACATATATAACATACATACATATATATGAAGCAGTTTTTTTATGCAGCAATTTATTGACAATTCTTTACAGATACATACACACACAAAGATATATCTACCTACCTACCTACCAACCTACCTACCTACCTACCTACCTACCTAGCTACATACATACATTTAGGTGTTCATTCATATATATATATATATATATATGTAGGCGCAGGCGTGACTGTGTGGTAAGAACCTTGTCTCCCAACCACATGGTTCTGGTTCAGTCCCACTGCGTGGCACTTTGGGCAAGTGTCTTGCACTGTAGCCTCGGGTTTACCAAATCCGTGTGAGTGGATTTGGTCGACGAAAACTGAAAGAAGTCCATCGTATATGTGTGTGTGTGTGTGTCTTTCTGTCTGTGTTCCCTCACCACCACTTGACAACTGTGTAGGTGTTGCTGTGCTTGAATCCCATTGGTGAAGAATCTTTCATCTTGTCGGTAACAAAAAAAAAACAAAAAAAAACATCATCAGCAGCAGCTGATATGACGTAATTATCACTGCGATGCTGGTTCTCAGCCAAGTAATTTTTCATATTAGGGAATAAATGATATTCAGATGGGGCCAAATCAGGAGAGTAGGGTGGGCTGATAGACCAATTCAAAGTTAGTCACGCACAGCAGCCATTGAAAGAAAGGACTTGTGCGCTGAAGCATTGTCCTGATGAAACAAAATCCTTTTCGTCAGGTTTACCGGGCGTTTGGTCTTGATAGCTTTTCGCAACTGCCTCAGTAAGTTGGGTGTAGTACTCTCCATTGATGGTGTAACCCTTTTGAAGATTGTCAATAAACACAATGCCTTTTGCATCCAAAAAACTGAGGCCATCACCTTCCTTGCTGATGAAACTACCTTGGCCTTCTTTGGAGCATGCATGGGCTGTATCTTTGTCTTTGCCTCAAAGTGATGAAGCCTGTACTCATCCTGGGTTCGGAAAACTTCAAGGAAACCATTTGGACCGGCTTGAAACAGTGTCAGATTTTTCCGTGATGTGAATCAACCTGGTGCACTTTTGATCAGGTGTCAGAAATTATCGCACCCATCAAGCAGAAACCTTGCCAAATTCATTCTGCAGAATATTTTCATCTCTCTCACAGGATATGCTAATAGCATTGGTTATTTGATTTATAGCCAATCGCCTGTCATCCCTCACCATGTGGTGAACATGATCAATGTTTTCCTCGGTGGTGGCAGTTACAGGACGTCCAGACCTTAGGTCATCTTCAAGACTCTCCCTTCCCATCTCAAAACACAGCTAGCATCCTTTTTACTGCAGAAGGTCGAGTCTTGATTTCTTCTTCGCGATTTCAGGTGTTTCCTCCCCATATTTTGCTTTTTTGAGTCTGGATCAAAGTGATGGAAACAGGTTTAAAGAGTCACATCTGTGACTCTTTAAAAAAGTTTCGCCTTCGTCGTTGTCATGGTCGGGTATGCGTTGACAGACGTTCACACGATTGTGTTTGTGCGCTTTAGTAAGCAGTCTTGGTACCCATCACGCACAGACTTTACGAAAGCAAAACTTGTGGATGATTTCATATGCAGAACTATTACTAATTGCAGAGAACATGCCACCTCACTAATAACCACTTGTCGCTTTACCTACCAGAACCAGCTCAGGAGCTGGTTGAATCTTCACTTCAGTGCTTGAGGTTGATGGGCGTTCTGCTCCCTCTTCGTGCTTCACGCTTGTCCGGCCATTTTTAAACTTCTCAATTCACTCTTAAACTCTTCTACACGGTTGCCTGCGATGAGCTTTAGCCTGCGGTGAATTTTAAACTGCGATGAATTTTAGCCTGCGATGAATTTTAGCCTGCGATGAATTTTATCCCTATATGCACCTTCAGACCAGAGAGAAATCGGATCACTCATCTCGGTTCTTCTTGGTGCACACTGCCAGCAGAGCAATTACGTTTACTCTATAACACATGAAAGAAAACTGGAGCAATTGAGGTCAAACCACGGTTACGTAAGCACAAGAGTATAACATTTTAGCACGTGGGCACTGAAGACAGTGCAGCCAAAAATCTAAAATAAATTTTGGCAGAAGAGCGGATAATTTTTGACTTATTCTCGTACATTATATAAACATGTTTATTAAACACTCGTGTTTATCGAAGAAATCCACAACGCTGCTTTATACATATTTTTGCCTTAAAATACGTTTATTCAGGTATTAATGTTAATATTTTTGAAGCAATTACTTAGACTAGCATTCCCTTATGTGAAGATGTGTGTAAGTATAAAACAAATCGTTTGTCTATGTTTATTTGTGAATAGGTATGTGTCATATCGTGTGTATATGTGTTTCTGTTTCTGTTTTCGTCTTCGTATGTTGTCAAATAATATCAGTGAATGAGATTTAGCAATTCCTGAGTTATCATTCACATTTTTAATAGCATGTGTGTATGTGAGCATACGTATATACATAAATACACACATACGTACATACATGGAAAGACAGACATATATACATACATATACATACATTTATATATACATACGGATGTGTGTGCGTTTGCGCATACACATGTTTACCTGTATATATAAATACATACACACACGTACACATACACAGATACATACATATATATTATATCTGTATGTGTGTACATATATATA
>NC_068986.1:51250301-51260400 GCF_001194135.2 Octopus bimaculoides
TATATATATATATATATCTGTGCGCGCGCGCGCAGGTGTATGCGTGTGTGTGTGTGTTTGTATAAATTTCGGGTGAAGTCGATGATTGTGTAGGTCTAACGAAACTAATCTCATCCTCCTCGTACGCTGTTCAGCTCAATCAACATCTGAAAATATGTTGAGATATGACGCGATGTTAAGAACATCCGTTTGTAATCGAAATAAAGGAATTCAGCATATTGGCTTTCTTAATTTACTTTGCAAAGCACCAGCTAAGCACCGACAGGATCTTTGAAGACTTTTTAATGATATTCCTATGTTTAAAACCTTACAGAACGTGAGGAAGAAAGAGAGACAAAGAGAAAGATAGCAAGAGGAAAGTGTATACAGATATTTTCGTGTGTTTAAGTCGTTTACTTCGGATTTTCTGGGTTTCGACCCCACTACGCGGCAACATGAGAAATATCTTCTGTCAGTGCCGCCGATTGTACAGATAGATAGACAGACAGACTAACAGACAGACAGTTGATAGATATAAAGTCAAATAAATAGATACACAGATAGATAGATAGATAGATAGATAGATAGATAGATAGGTAGATGGATACTCTGCACGCCACAGTCACCGAGCTCTTTATTTGAATTGCGGATGCCTTAGTTTTAGATAGGTACATCAAAATATGAGCGTCGGTCTACCGATTGCAGTGTTTACAAATCACTTTTCATCATCGTTGGAATGTATACTCAACCACTTCAACCAGCAGGGATTATATTATCAACACGTGTTTCTATATAATTGCAAGGACATCTCGGCACTTTAAAAGTGCTAACTAGAGCTAAAAAAAATAGGATAAGAATTTCATTACTTTACATTGTTAAGTTCAAAGCTCTTCATTAGAAAACCAGTGATAGTTTGACGAGCTATTTTTGGGCAGTGTCTTACTGCTTCTCAACTGTTTAAAAATGGTCTGCTCCGACCAATTCTGAGTATGACTTTTGACAATAGAGTATTGTGTGTCAGAATATGATGAATTCTAGATCAGTGATTAGATTTTATTCTGAGCTACTCCAGTGTAATGCAAAAGTATTTTGTGGTTAGCGTTGAGACCAAACTTCCTATAAATCGTAATGACAAATCGTAATGCTAACCGAGCTGGAGTTTCCTTCCGGAATTTTCATTAATGTTTACATTATGAGCCTTCATCTTTTAGAATGCACTTACTAGGAGGCGAGGCTTTTTACTCATATAAAATTTAGGTACACACACGCTAATGGTAACTATAACCACATGAGACAATTATCGTACGGCTTCAGCCTGGATTTTCCGTCAATATTCATTTACTGGATCTTCATTCTCTAGAACCGGGCCACATTTTACCTTAGACTGCTTTAGAAGATACTCACTTCGCTCTAAGCTATAAATATAGCAACTCATAGTTTTAGTTATAACCATGTGAGAAATTGGACTGGTCTTAGCAATGCCAGCAAATGAATGGATCGTTAATTTGCTAATGATCTTGTTTTTCACAGCTTTAATTTATTCAAACCTTGCAGTGTTGATATAACACAATGTGGACAAATGCATTTCGGATGTAGTGTCGCAGCTTCAGAGGAGTCGCTATATTACTCATAAGATACAAATTACTACTAAGTCAACTATCTCAGAATAAATATATTTTTCACTTTCCTATGGCTCAGTCAGAAGGAGAAGGAGCAGATAGTGACCATTCCATTGCATGTGAGACTGGTGGGAGAAAGAGAGGAAAAAATCCACGATTCTTGACTTACTGCTGTAGTGAGTATTACATTATTGTATCAACTTTTCTTCAGAGCGAGGATCTGATCCAAATGCTCGCAACAAAATACACCAATAAAGGCAGCTAAATTAGCAGGCCGTTGATGTTAAACAGGGTGACCAACAAAGTTTATCACTACATTCATATATAATTTTATATACATGTGCAAGCTTCGGACACCTGTTTGTACTAAGGTTAAAGTTACTCTTCTTTTAATATTGTTTTAGGAGCGGGGAGCAAAATATTTAGTCAATTACATCGCGGGTGAACCAAATTAGCTATTTGCTGTTCTTTTTATCTTTATTCTTTTATTTGATTCTTATTGGATTGTGGCCATACTGGGGTACCACCTTGAAAGATTTAGTCGAAAAAATCGATGTCAGTACTTATTTTTTGAAGTCTTGTATCTATCGGTTCTTTTGCCGAACCTCTAAGTTACAAGGATGTAAATAAACCAACAGCGATTGTTGAATGGTGGGGGACAAAAACAGGCAAAAATGCACACACACACATACCGCAGTCAAATGACTGAAACAAGCAAAGGAATATATATATATATATATATATATACACACGGCGCGCTTTTTTCAGTTTCAGTCACCAAAATCCATTCACAAGGGATTGGTCAGTCAGGGTTATAATCAGAGTTATAGTCCATGATGCCACACAGTTGGACTGAACCCGGAACCAGGTAGCTGGGTAGCTAACTTCTTACTGCACAGCCACATCTTTCATAAGGTATCAACATTCTCATCGTATTTTATATCTGCCATCTAATCGCTGACACATTTCTACTGTCGTTTGGCTTTAGCGACTTGGCTGAAATTTTGTCTGAAATTTGACTGAAATTTTGTCAGTTGAAGAAACAGACAGAAAGTGAATTTCACAAATTTCTGTCACGTGCCTTTCCCCAGTAGATTGTTATAACAAGCGAGATCATCATTTCTTCATAATATTTGACGAAATTAAAAGTTTGAATTTGAAATTAAGGAAAGAGATGCATAGAATTCAGATATTTTAAGGTTTTTTTCTGAAAAAGCTTTTCCACAATGAATTTACTTCAGTTTGAACGCACGGTCACTCACGAAACAAGGTCAACTACAAACTGTTTATTTTTCAATCATTACTATTAAGAACAATGTTTAGATAAGTGATCAGAAGGTTACATGAAGTATGCTTATTATGATAGCAAACGCCACTAGAAATTGTGTTATGAATCAACCGCATTACAGTACCACTGCGTTTCTAATGTTACAGAATATTTTCTTTAACGCAATGCCTGAATAGAAGTATTAAATGCTCTCCAATATTTGGCAGATTTACAAATTCCAATGACACGTTAACGTAATTTCCATTTAATTAAAAATTTGGTTCTGAAGAACATGTGGAAAGAAACGACACAATTAGAATTATCAGGTAAAGATATACAGATACCGGAGTAGATGGATAGATGCATGTATGACACATGCAACCATACATATACACTTAAACCTTAAACTTGCACACACATACACACATACATACACAGATATATATATATATACACGTATGTATATGCTAGATAGTATATATGTACGTACTTCATGCATATAAATGTCTTCATTTGGATGTCCACCAACGAGATATCAGAGAAGGTTGGCACTACGACTTTAATGAAGACCTCATGTAGACAATAATCTCTTGTGACCTAGCAGAAATATGCTTGTGTTGTGTGCGTGTGTATTTGCAAAGAACAAAACAAGGGAATAATAAATGGATGTAGTTTAACGGAACATTATATTTGGTGTGTGTGTATATGTAATGTATGTATGTATGTATTATGTGTGTATATATGTCGATGTTTGTGCATACATGTTTATGCGTACATGTAAATATATATATATATATATATATATATATATATATATGTATATATATATTATATATATATACACACATACACATACAAACACACATATATAAATATATACATACCCACTCACACGCACATGTACATCCACATATACATATATATGTATACATGTATACATGCACTCATTTAACTTTCAAATTGATATTTTCAAGAAGCCATAATATTTGGGTTTCATAAAGCACTGACTCCTCATTTACATTTGTCAAAGCAACTTAATTTTTGTTAGCCCCCCCCCATGCCTATATGTAAAACTGTCCTATGACGTTACATAATCGATCATTAAATGGGTCAAGGATATTATATAACTGAGTGCTTCGTCGGTTCTTTGCACGAATCTAAAATGCAATCACTGGAAACATGCACTGATGTCAAACAAATATATAAATATTGTAATAAGCCGGCGCATTGGGGGTAGATGTAGGAATCCTGAAGATCAATGTAGGTAGGTAGGTAGGTAGGTCATGCTCTTGCTTGATGGGGTTGGGGTCATTCCAAGTTAGTGGTCCAAGGGACATCATCGTACGTAGATCCGACCAGGTTCACCACTGCTCTCTGTCGCTGGCGGTCCCATACCAGCCCCTCTGTACGTCATTATTCAGTTTTATTTCAAGATTTCTTGCCAATAGAAAAAGATCCGGTTTCTAACCTAGATCCAAGGCTTCTTCACTGGAATTTCAACAACATCGACAAAGTATTTTTGTATGGACGTTTATGTGCAGATTTGTATGTTTTCTTTCATTTACGTATTTTCCTGAATATAGTTGCATGTCTAGACATGCTCATATATACTCGAATGATAAACTTCTGGAAAGTTTTACAGATTTTTACAGTTCCAGTGATGGCTTGGATCTGTAGTCTTCGAATCAGTTTTCTCTTATGTATGTATGTATGTCTGGACTTATGAGTCGTCTTCGTAGTCATAAAGCAAGACCGATGATTGACTACCAGGCCACTGGTGATGATGCTACACACCATACTAATCATGTCTGTCGGGCATGTGGAAGGGAGTGTGATTCAGCAGGAGGACTTAAACGACACGCAAAGGTACATGGAGCCCAATTACAGCAACAGCCAGCTATTGCCAGTAAAAGTTTTGGATGCCGACTCTGTGCAAGACATTGTAAATCTTTAGCTGGGCTAAAAAGTCACATTCGATCACAGCACCGTTAAGTTAAGCTTCGTGCAATGGCCATACTCGATAACGAGGGGGCAGCCATCATGTATGTATGTATGCATGTATGTATTTCGATCTTTAAATTGTCAATTAGCAAACAAGCTAATAGAAAGACATTTAGTTACCTTTTAATTGAAAGTTTCTAGTTAGTTTGTTTATTTCCCTCTAAACAGAATTACGTTGGTTGTGTTAAGTGAACATGCAAACAAACACAGACTGAAATGGTCATTGCTCCTACAAACGGCAGTATTCAGCTTACATCTACAAAAGAAAAAAAAAGAGCATACTACAACAGCTACATCTTACAAAGATTTATTCTTTTAAAAATACAATCACTTACAGACTACTAAAAGTGCATACGGAAAGATACAAATAATATCCGGTTTTCATTTAGGTTATAACTATAGCTTCGCAGGTCTTTTTCGTTTCTTTTTATCTCATTCTATTTATCTTTATGTTAATATAACAGCTCCAGAATTCAAATTCCAAGGATATGAAATCTATTTAACACGTTAAGTACAAATATAATAATATATTTATTTCACTTTATTTAAACTTTTCAAAGTAAGTCCCCCCCCCCACCTTGGGTATAGAACACAAACCGTTTGTGTTTTTCTTCAACATGATTTTTTTCTAGTTTTTTCTTCCTGTTTGTTTTTCTCTCTTTTTTTTTTATTCATCATCGCAACACACGGAAAGAAAACTGTGTCTTTCAATGAAGTCATATTGTTCGTGTACAGTTGTGGCCTGGTGTTTGCTTAACAGGCCAACAGCAAACCGTAGGTTGTTCTTTGGTATTTAGAAGTATTTGGAATTGCTTAACATAGATTATTGTTCTTTTTATTTTCTCTCACAAACGTCTCGTTGACATATTTACACGCAGGGTTTAGCAAATATATACGATACAATCGAAAGTATATAGACTATCGCTTTCAAGCTGAATCATCATTTATTTGTTACACACTCTCTCTCTATGTATGTATATGTGTGTGTGTAGACATATATATATAGATGCACAACCACACACACACTCACACACACACACACACACGTATCAGTCACTTCTATTGGAAGAATAGAAAAGAAACTGAAAGTGTATCAGTTTCTTATTTCTCTGTTAATGTGTGTATGTGTGTGTGTATACATACACATTATACAAATATGTATATATATATATATATATATATATATATATATATATATATATATATATATATATACATACACATTATACAAATATGTATGTATGTATATATATATATATATATATAAAATCATAATATGTGTATGTGTATATGTGTATTTGTTCCAGGACGCACATCCCCTCATTTGTACATACAGCATCCATATACAAGTACATACATATACCACAAACACACACACACACACACACACACATATATACACACTCACACACATATATGCCCAATCATCCAACTATACACCTATCCATACCTTCTTTATCATTTCTATGAGTCGTCTTTCTCCATTCTTCTTCTTCTTCTTCTTCTTCTTCTTCTTCTTCTTCTTCTTCTTCTTCTTCTTCTTCTTCTTATTATTATTATTATTATTATTATTATTATTATTATTATTATTATTATTATTATTATTATTATTATTATTATTATTATTATTATTATTATTATTGTTTCCTTTTCATTGTAAATCACTGTAACCTATTTCTAAAAAAAATACAAGACTATTACTTCAACCATTTTATGCTTTTTTAAAATATTTTGTAAATAAAAATGAAGATTTCCTTTTAAAGTTCGGAAACGACCCATCACCTTTACCTACATCACATTATCCTCCCACCCCCTAATCTTCCTCATCATTATCCTCATCATCGTCGTCGTCGGCATTGTGGGTATCAAATATCTTAGTAAACATAACCTTTCATAAATTCAACTTTCAAGTTTCTTGTTTAAAGGTGGGTGTAATTGGTAAAAGAGTACGACTAAACGGACTTCTCTGATCATGCTTTAGATGTGAAAGAGTACTTGTCCCTGGTAGTCATAGTGATGAAGGTTTTGTGGTGTTTCTTGTGTACCTTGAGTAACTGTCGCCCACTACTGTTGAGGAGTATTATTCTAATTTTGTTGTTACTTGTTTTTCCCGCCATTTTATGTTTACGTGACTTATGGAAAACCCTCACAAAACTGCATCATAGATTTTGTATTGTCCCTCCTTCCATTCAAGCACTTGTGGTTAATATAAAAATCATCATCACAATCATCATCATCGTCGTCGTCGTCGTCTCGTTGTAGTTAATACCGTACCAGAAACACGTGTCCTTGAAGGCGGCGAGCTGGTAGAAACGTTAGCACGCCGGACGAAATGCTTAACTATATTTCGTCTGAGTTCAAATTTCGCCGAGGTCGACTTTGCCTTTCATCCTTTCGAGGTCGATAAATTAAGTACCAGTTACGCACTGGGGTCAATGTAATCGACTTAATCCCTTTGTTTGTCCTTGTTTGTCCCCTCTATGTTTAGCCCCTTGTGGGCTATAAAGAAATTAGAAACACGTGTCCTAGAGATGTCCGTTTATCTATTTAGAAGCCGTTTATTGCAAATTATGGTTATATATTTTGTTGTTAAGTTAATCAGAACTTTTCCAGGTTGGTTTGTTCCGTTCATATTTGCTCATTTGGGACTAAAATTTGAAACAATTCTGGAAATGTTTGTTTTGAAAAATATTAGTTTAAAAGACGACGTCGCCTTCAGCAATCGGCCAACCGGATAGGGAGGCGAGAGGTGATTTTGAGAAAAGAGTGGAATCTACTGCGAATGCTCCTCCTCTCTCTGTCTATGGGTATTACATACACATCACCGATTTATATTTTACTCTTTAAGTGGCGCTTATACATTCAAAGCTCCCTTTTTCAAGAGATCTTTATTTAGTTTTTAACATTGCAGTCTTCTCTCACTGTATTTGTGGAAATATACGTCACCAACAATATTCAGTTAATTGTGAACAAAGTTTTAAAATATAAACAGCTCTGTCATTCTTCGTTATGCTAACAAATATTCTGAATAAATGACATACATTTTCCACTACAGTTGGACGATATCCAGAAAGCATATACGAAACCATCCATTCGATAATTATCAATAAGATATATACTTGATTTGTTGTAGTTACAGTTATTGGTTAGCCCAAGGTTAGTACTAGTCAAATAGATCTACCATCGAAGATGTTCTGTCTCACCTATTTTATTTAGGTATTCCTTATTTAGGCTTGTATTATGCAATGTGACCTTCTCTTTTTAAGGTGGAAGAATGTAATTTGATGAACAGTGTAGAGGCTCCTTCATATGCTAGAAACAGCAGCCAGTGGAGGCGCGTGGCTTAGTGGTTAGGGTGTCAGCATCATGATCGTAAGGTTGTGGTTTCGATTCCTGGACCAGGCGATGCGTTGTGTTCTTGAGCAAAACACTTCATTTCACGTTGCTCAAAAAAAGGCGGCGAGCTGGCAGAAACGTTAGCACGCCGAGCGAAATGCTTAACGGTATTTCATTCATCGCTACGTTCTGAGTTCAAATTCCGCCGAGGTCGACTTTGCCTTTCATCCTTCCGGGGTCCATAAATTAAGTACCAGTTACGCACTGGGATCGATCTAATCGACCGAATCCCTTTGTCTGTCCTTGTTTGTCCCCTCTATGTTTAGCCCCTTGTGGGCAATAAAGAAATAAAAAACAGCAGCCAAATCTCTCTCGAACCACATCCTGCCGTATTATGGAATGCACTGGATAATGCGGTCCTGGATTACATGTCCATAAGAAAAGTAGGAATGGTCACAGTTAAAATGCCTTTGATCATAGGCATGCTTGAACATGGTTAACCTGCAGTTAAGTGACAACTACAATAACAAAAATTACTGAGCAGTCTTGTGATCGAAGCCGTTTCACTTAGGGTATTTCATAATTTTTTTTACTGACGCAATCCCTCTAGAACTTATGCTTTCTTCCTTTTCTAAAACAACAGAGTGTAATTTGAAGGACAGTTGTTTGCTATTTCGAGCAGGGTGATTGGCTGTATAGTAGTTCTCTTATTGGCTCGTAAGCATTCTGAGTACATCTTGTTTTTTAACCTGAGCTCAATCCTGATTGAACTAACCTATGATCAAATACAATCCAAATATGACCATCCAGTCTTTTTATTTCAGGCTTCATTATCCACTGTGATTATCATTTTTTCTAAAAACTGTGCGATGTAATTTCAAAGGATTTGTCTCCCGTTTCCTGAAGATCAATGAACCCCACCACAAAGAGGATCAATTGTTAGTTCAGTAGATTTCAAAGACATTTTACAGTCTGTTAGTTGTAAGCCACCACTTAACCTTCCTAATTTTTATATATAAAAATATGTTCTAATCGCTACATCGTGTCATAGGCATGGGTATGTGGCTAAGAAGCTCACTTCACAAAAACGTTGTTTGGAGTTCAGTTACACGATGTAGCAGCTTACGTAAATATATTCTACTACAGCCTCGGGCCGACCAATGCGTCATCCAAGATAAAATACAAAATAGCGGAAGCTTTATCCAAAATAGACAAGAACAACACATAACAATAAAATATAAACATTAAAAGGTCCCCCATAAGGTGGAGAAATGCCTAAAGTAATTCGAGGGCAGAGGAAGCCCGCACGAAGTCCTAGTTTTTTCAAAGGCAAAAACAACAGGTTTTTTCAAAGGCAAAAACAACATCTCCAAGTTTCTTACATCTGTATACAATTATTTAATCAGTATAGCTTTCACTAACCCCTCGTAAAATATATTAGAGAGGATCAGTTCACTCACCACCTGCGTAATCCTCTTTAAGTTGTATTTGAAGAAGTTGATGAATTCCTCAACAGAGAGGGGAAGAATATCCTGTCCACAAATTTTTCAGCCACATCCCACTCGAGACCCTTTTTCTCCGTAACCATCAAACAGAAAAAACTACTTCTATTCTAAACGACAGTGACCGCTCGATCTTCACGATAGATTCAACTGATAGCAGGATTCGCTCTACATGAGATAGCAACTGTTCGATAGAACTCGAGAAAGTTGGCAATCAATGAACACTGAACGAATGTGCAGAACGATTTTGTTGTCCTCATAAAGAACAATAAAACAATAGAATTAAAAATCGATCAATAGTAATTTCCGACATCCAACCAATCAAAAAATAAATAATATAAAATGTAACGAAAGCTAAAGCATTTGATCTATCTATCTATCTATCTATCTATCTA
>NC_068986.1:51261218-51262384 GCF_001194135.2 Octopus bimaculoides
TATACATATATATATTTATATATATATATATATAGTATATATATATTTATATATATATAGCATATATATATATTTATATATATATAGCATATATATATATTTATATATATATATAATATATATATATCTATATATATAGTATATATATTTATATATATAGTATATATATTTATATATATATAATATATATATTTATATATATATTTATTATTTATATATATATAGCATATATATATATTTATATATATATGTATACATATACAGATGAGTATATATATATATATATATATATATATATACGAGAGAGAGACCCCCTTCGGTCATGAATGACCATGGGATTGCACCTAGAAAGTTACCCTCCGAGGAACAAATCCGGACAAGGTTGTTTGTGGAAGGCCAGCAGTCGCCCATGCATACCAGCCTCTCCTCTCCACACCACCGATGTTATCCAAGGGAAAAGCAAAGGCCGATACAACTTGGCACTAGTGACGTCGCAACTCATTTCTACAGCTGAGTGAACTGGAGTAACGTGAAATAAAGTGTCTTGCAGTCCGGTCTGCGTATCGAACACACAACCTCATGATCGTAAGCTACCACGGAGCCATGCGCCTTCACTGTATGTATACACACACACACACACACACACACACACACACACACACATACACACACACACACACACACACACACATATATATATATATGAATGAATAATAATAATAGATGAGTGTACTAATACATATCACTTACAGCCGTTTCTACCACGAGGCTTCAGAATTTTCCAACCCATCCTCATTACGTCAGTGATATACAGGAATGAACAAACATTGGACAGAGACTGGATAATGGTTGAGCCTCAAGGCTTCTTCAGAGAGTACAAATGTTAGGAAACTGAATTTCCCACATGTTTGTTTCCTAACATTTGTACTCTCTGAAGAAGCCTGAGGTTCAACCATTAGCCAATCTCTGTCTAATGATTGTTTATCCCTGTATATCACTGACGTGATGAGGATGACTTGGAAGATTTTGAAGCCTCATGATAGAAACGGCCATAAGTGATTTGTGTCTGTACACTCATCTATTATTATTCATTCATGTCTCTCTCTCTCTCTCTCTCTCTCTCTCTCTCTCTCTATATATATATATATATATATATATATATATAT
>NC_068986.1:51263390-51264515 GCF_001194135.2 Octopus bimaculoides
TATATATATATATATATATATATATATATATATATATATATGCATGCATTTAAATATGTGTGCGTGTGTGGTGTGTGGGTATGTGTGTGTATATGTATGTATACTACCTATAATACTTCTCACGTGTCTAAGAACTAGAGTACACACACACTCACTCACACAACACACACAACACACACATATGGGCGCGCGTGTAGATAGAAGAAAGAGAAATATTAATTTCGGTAATAAAAATATATTCTGACTTCCGCAGTTTATCAGCATTGACCATCCTTTTCTACGAGGTAGCTTCCACGTGATCTTTTGACGTGCTAGAAGTAGAAACCAAATTTCGCAAGAATTACATATTGTTTTCTTAAGTGGATGGGTCACGTACATTACATACCGTAGTCCTAGATATCTGAATAGAACAGGCGAGATGGTCATGACTAGAATACATTTGATTATAGCTCTTCCTCTCAATCGGAGCTAACTTAAGTCTAATACAATGACAATAATAATTATGGACAGAGACATATGTCTTCAGAAGTAATCTGATGTTGTTTAACTCTAAGCCTGTCCTAATCGAGCAGCTTACCTTTTACGTATGACCAAAGGCGTTCCGATCATGACGTCCCGTCTATTTTTGTTTTGGATGCCAATGAGTACATTGGTACATCGTTCAACATATAGTTTCCTTTACTTAAGATATTAGGGCGTCATTTGAGAGATATTTGATGGTTATTTCTAGCAGATTGATCATGAATCTGGAGGTTTCTTTTTCGGTTCGGAAAAATGTATTATTGTGTTAATATACACATTTGAAAAAAGCTATAGATTAAGATACAAGCGTGTTTAACATTTACAATGTACATAGGCGTAGGAGTGGCTGTGTGGTAAGTAGCTTGCTTACGAACCACATGGTTCCGGGTTCAGTCCCACTGCATGGTACCTTGGGCAAGTGTCTTCCACTATAGCCTCGGGCCGACCAAAGCCTTGTGAGTGGATTTGGTAGACGGAAACTGAAAGAAGCCCGTCGTATATATGTATATGTATATATGTATATATATGTATATATCTATATATATATATGTATGTGTATATATATGTATATATATATAACGCAGCGTCTCACAAAAATTGTAA
>NC_068986.1:51266945-51271623 GCF_001194135.2 Octopus bimaculoides
TATATGTATATCCATCCATGATTGGCTTTCACACAGTTTCCGCCAACCAAATTCACTCATAAAGCATTAGTGTTCAGTCTCACAGTGTGTGTAATTGAACCTGAAACCGCGTAGTTGCAAAGCGTACTTCTTAATCACAGCATTGTTTATATGAATACGCTGTAACATGTAGCAAAAACTGCGTAATATACTGAAAAGTTAATGTTGGTTACATATTTTGTTGTCTACTCATTCATACGACATATCTATTGTTATTAGGAAAATTTGGGTTTTACAGTATAGTATCATACGGTCACAGTTAATATCTTGAAGAAGCTGGTTGATAAATTATTTTATGAATGTCAGATGCATTACAAACAGTGCTAATTATGGTGATATTTCAATTTAGGATTTAATATTGCTACAAAATTTTTAACTAAAATGTTAGGGCCTAGGCCAATTTTTCCTTTCATTCTTTCAAGTTCAATAAAATAAAAGTATGGAGTCGATGTCATTGTCCATACCTTTCCTCTGAAAATTACTTATCTTCTGCCTAATGAAGTTGTTGTTGGCACTCCGTCGCTTACGACGTCGAGGGTTCCAGTTGATCCAATCAATGGAACAACCTGCTCGTGAAATTAACGTGCAAGTGGCTGAGCACTCCACAGACACGTGTACCCTTAACGTAGTTCTCGGGGAGATTCAGCGTGACACAGTGCGACAAGGCCGACCCTTTGAATTACAGGCACAACAGAAACAGGAAGTAAGAGTGAGAGAAAGTTGTGGTGGAAGAGTACAGCAGGGTTCGCCACCATCCCCTGCCGGAGCCACGTGGAGCTTTTAGGTGTTTTCGCTCAATAAACACTCACAACGCCCGGTCTGGGAATCGAAACCGCGATCCTATGACCGCGAGTCCGCTGCCCTAACCACTGGGCCATTGCGCCTCCACGCCAAATGAAGAAACAAGTATATAAGTGAAATCGTTTCGTCACTTTACATTTTGAATTAAAATCCCGCCAATACAGCCTTGCCTTTCGTCCTTCCAGGTTCCACCAGTCCTAGCAGTCAAGAATTATCCATCCATCCATCCATCCATCCATCCATCCTTCCTTATCTATCCAGACCCTTTTTCTAATAATTTGTGTACTTATGTCTATGTTAGAAATTATAATATAAGAAAACTCTAAACAAATTACCGTTTGAATATTGCTTTGTATTTGAATAGATATGGGTTTGTAAGCGTCTGATTATAAGTCTGTAGCTGTGATTATGTGTAGTTGATTTTGTACTCGCTGCAGCATTTGTTAGCAAATTGCTTCTCTTGTTTTTGGGCCGAGTTGCTTTGAATTGTTACAATGATGACCTGAATTAGAATACAATTCTTTACTGGATATCGCGTCGGTCTTTTCCTCTTTAGACGAACAATCATATTGGACTTCATGGCGCAGAGCTTTATTCATGGCTTTTCTCTCTATGCTTCCTCTCTCTTTTCTTTCACACACACATACGTATACCCAGACAGTGGGGGAAAGCGAAGGAGAGAGAGAGAGAAGGAAAGAGAGAGTAAAGTAATACAGTTTGAGAGTAGGAATACTGTTTAGCCAGTTAAACGGCGAGGGAACATCTATGTGATACCATATCTGGTAGAAATAGCTGTCAATTCTCTCTTATATCACATAATCTTATTTTTAACAAGGAAGGACACATCGGCCAATGCAGTCATATAAATATATAAAGCAGAATTCATTGAAAGTGTCTGCTAATCTATCTATCTATCTATCTATCTGTACTTATATATGTATGTCTGTATGTATGTATGTATGTATGTATGCAGGCATGCATGTATGTATGTATGTATGTATGTATGTATGTATGTATGTATGTATGTATCTATCTATCTATCTATCTATCTATCTATCTATCTATCTATCTATCTATATATCTATCCTCATCTATCTGTCTGTCTGTCTGTCTGTCTTTGTGCCTAATCTGCACATTATAACTGTAGTTATTACTTTTGCTGTTTAGCTCCAAGTCAGCACTCACCCAACAAACCAAATAAAATCTTTCATGGATTTTTTTGTTCCGGCAGAGTGTACCTTGGACATCTGCATGCAACTTGCCAGTTTCTTTACGATTATAAAGAGTAATTTCAAAGTGATATGGCCGCTTATTCTCATAAATCGAGGGATAACGTCGAGGCTTTCTCGTTAGCTTCTATCGCTGCAAAAGGGCGTTTGAAAAAAATTACCATACATTTGATAACTTGGTCAAAATTGTGTATCTTACCGAGTCGTGTGTTTTATATGAGAAAAATTCCCCAAAGTCTTGCTTTTGACGATGAGCATCCAGTTTTTGGTACCCTTAACGTAATTCTCACTCAAATCCTTTGAATAACAAGCACGGTACACCAGCATGGCCGCCGCCCAATGACTGTAACAAGTAAAAGATAAGACCTAGTCTACCCACAGATAATGTACATGACTCCATGATATAAACACAATGCACTTGAGCTTATGTAAACAATATAAATGCTTTCTACATACATTTTTCGTTAGCAAATATTTGAATCTTTCGTTGTTTTATATTCATACAGGCGCCTTTCTTATCCCATATATCATTATGCTGGTGTTTGGCGGCTTACCATTATTCTACATGGAACTGGCACTGGGCCAGTATCAGCGTTGCGGTTGCTTTACAGTCTGGAATAGAATATGTCCAATGTTCAAAGGTTGGTGAAAATATATTTTACTACAATAATTATTTATTTGATCTGACTAAACACAGTACCTAAATGCTATTAACACATGAGATATACCTCAGCTGAATCGACCTATTTCTGGTATTCTATATCATGGGGTAGCTGCAGTCGGCGTAGTGACAGTCACAACATTATCTGCAGGTACTCCATGGCTGACCACTAGACGAGGGATCTAATAATTGCATCATTTCACCATGGTCAACATAACTGACTTAGGTAATATTATGGAATACAGTCTAAAATTAACTGATGTACAAAAGCCGTAGTATCTTGACTGTGTATGATTTAAGCATCATTAATTACGATTCTGCAAAGAAAAAAAAATATTTGAGGATAAAAAACTTCGTTGCCCCTTCTACTAGTAATTTTTTTGCTTTTGACATTTCGTTTTTGATTTTTTTTCAGATTTAGGCTTTTAAACATAAAATTATTATTGTTATTATTAAGATAAATCTAAATTTAATTTCTTTCCATTTTTTTTTGTTTTCTCCTTCATTTTCATTACTACATTTTTGTATATTTTTTCCTTTTTCTGTATTTTTATTCTTTACAAATTTACTATTTTTTTTTTAAATATTGGAGATTACTATGAAATAAATAGGAACAAACTCGTCACTAAATTTGTGAAAATTTTATTTTTTGTGTAATCGCAATTTGCTATGTATAAATAAATGCAAATTCGAAAAACTGTTTTCGAAAACGTCAAAACTGAAAAGATTACAAAAAGGAAGCGTATAAAAACAAAAATAAAATAAAGAAACAAAATTTAAATTTAAATTAGAAATATTCTTAATGGTAGACTCTTCATCTCAGATGTCTAAAACATAAATGGGAAAAAGATTTCAAAGGAAAACGAGGGCAAAACTGTAAAAAGGAGGGAAGAATCCTTCTTCCTTTTTATGTTTTTTCCAACAGAAATATTTTTAATTTGAAGAATTTATATTAAGTTCAGTTCTTCCAATGAGCTTGACAAAAACAGAAGCACAAAGAACGGAACCTTACTCTCAGTTGCATTACTCTAAGTAGGAATTCATTTGCTGAATACATTAGCTGAATGTAAATGTGCATTTGCTGAGAGGAGAACATGGGAACCAAACCTAAATACTATAATATTTACTTTCTCAAAAGTAGCATATCCGAAGCTTTATATGGAAATTTGTAATAATAAAATTAATTGAAGGCTTGAAGAATAGTATAGACATATACTTGAAAACTGTTTATTTTTTTCTGACTAAGAATAACGGCTCACTGTTTTTAAAAGATTGGAAATGAAAGTTTTGGACATGTATAACATTTCTAAGGGTGTTAGTGATATAAATTGGAGATAGAATTACTTCAGGTGGAAATCAAAATCGTATCCTAGAGGCGGCATATGGGAACACTTCCTTTTATTTTACTATGCATGCAACTAAGTTTGAAAGTACTGGAAATATTTCAGCCTTTACATAGAATTACATTGCACTGTACAATATGACGCTACAATACACTTTTAGATAAATACGTCAATGTCTACCGCAGGAAGCTAAACCGCTTACGTTTGTTGACTTCACAGTATTGTAAATATAAAACACTAAAGAAGAAAAACTTGTAGCATTATCAGATTGATGAAGAGATGAACTCTCAGCAAGCCAGACCGCAACACCGTTTCACTCAACAATTAAATTCAATTCGTTTACAATCTTAACACTCTTAGGGAAGGTAATAAGGTCACATTTCCTCTGTCTCTCTCTTTCCCTCTCTCTCTCTCTCTCTCTCTCTCTCTCTCTCTTTCCCTCTCTCTCTCTCTCTCTTTCCCTCTTCTCCCTCTCTTCCCCCCCTCTCTCTCTCTCTTTCCCTCTCTATCTCTCTTTCCCTCTCTATCTCTCTTTCCCTCTTCTCTCTCTCTTTCCCTCTCTCTCTCTTTCCCCTCTCTCTCTTTCCCTCTCTCTCTCTCTCTTT
>NC_068986.1:51272218-51275076 GCF_001194135.2 Octopus bimaculoides
TATATATATATATATATATATATATATATATATATATATATATATATTGGAATAGGCTGAAGGTAATTATTCTTTCTTGAGTTGAGAGACATAATCAACAGAATCTGCGTTAGCATATTTATATTTTTCATCGACTTCCCCGAGGAAGGGAAAGTAAATCAACCTGGCTTGGCATGACTTAAAACAGAGGAGAAAGAAATGAAAATCCCAACACTTGTGTTGCCATCTTGGCCATTCTATCGATGCGTGGCCCTTACAACCTGTTTATAAGGAAACACTAACGATGTATGAGGCATGAGAATCAACAGACATTTTTCCACTGAGTTATTATGACTCCTAACTACCGATAGATACAACAATGTCTCTTTTGAATATAAAAACACTAAATTTAGTGACTATAACTGGATACGAACTTTGAGTGTGATACTTCTCAACCAGTTCAATCTAATAATTCGAATCATGAAAAGAAAAACGTTTGTGCCAGCAAGTTTCCGTTAACGACTAGAGAATCATTTCAGTTTTTTTCATAGTTTTCAGAAAGTCTAAATATCTCAACTTCAGTTTTAATATTGATGCATCATTTTTATAAGTTGTGATTCCACTTTAAGATGTCAAGTTATGATTCTGGGGTACAATCAAGTGATCTATTCTTTTGTAGTAGAAATTTTCTATAATTAGATAAAAAAATATTTTACAAGAATGAATGTTTAGTGTATTGAATCGCTTAAGTTTATGTTCGCTAGCTTGCGAACAGGTTTTGACAACTCGCATTTATATCGGGCAACGACTTTATTTTGTGTGTTCTGATCAGCGTTACTTCACTCTTAATAATTCAGTCAAAATAGCTACAACTAGGTAGTTACCATTAAAAGATGAGTTCAGTTTTTTTAATGTAAATCTGTTTTTATGGTCGCTATAGAGGATAAGTATTTTCTAGTTTCTAAGAGTACAGATGTGTTGCTTCCATGGGTCTTGGAGAAAGCAAGGAAGAAACTACTGCTGCTGTACTCCCACTTTTTTTTATAAATCCATAAATGTAAAGGACAGCTTCAAGGCTACCGGCACTACTACTATTATTATTGAAGCATATTTATGATAAATTTATTCAGCCTCTGCAGTCTTGCTACTCTCTTCCACTTTCGTTAAACACAACAAAAGGCAACGTCCCTCTTTAACCTCATATTTCTCTTCAAGTAACAGTTTGGCCAGAGAGAGAAATATCTGTCTTCAAGCCGTTTTGAAAGAGTCTACCACATAACTTCTTTCGCTCAGGAAGACTAACTACTCTTCTCTGCAAAAGAAAAACGAATCTTTCATTTTTCCTTCTAGACTCGACTTAAAACCAGAATCGTTCAACACGCAACAGCAATTATTCAACATAAGCCACCATAAGCCTCGTTGCTAAAGCTTTCAGATTTGCTTCTCTAATTTTTGCTTGTAGCAAAACCCATCACCTATTATTGATGATGGACCCCGTCAATTCCCGTTTATCTAATTCGATAATCTTCTCCCTAAAATCCTTTCGCTTTTGAAAGGATGTCTTAATCTCCAAATAACCACACCCCTTTCGAAAGTCGATCCGAAACTAATCGAAACCGTCGCCGACTAAGCGTACTGCTGGTATCCCGGTAAAAACTTTAAGGACGACCGAGATGACCCTTTGCGATTTGACAAGGTCCACTTTAGCGCATTAGGGAAATCTAGGCGAAATCTGTCTGAACGTTGGAAGTCCTGAACAGGTTTACGAAGCTTTTGCACATGTAGGACCCAAGGTGATTTTGTTCGGGTAAAAAGTGCGTCTTATATGCCATCAAATAAGGTCCTTAATAATTTACCATTTCCGTGTTAAGGTAGCATGATGATAAGGCAAAAAGTAATCTGGTAGGATTTGAACTGAGAACGTAAAAGTGTGTCTTAGACGCCATCAAATACTGTGCTTAATTTACCATTTCTCTGGGTGGGGTAGAATGAAGGTAAGACAAAAAGTAAATCTAACAGGGTTTGAACTCAGAATTCAGAATGCACGAAGCAAGATATTTTGTTCAACTCTCTATCAATTTCATCATCTGTTACTGCTACAGCAATAGAAATAACGATAGTAACAACAAGAACAACAAAAATGAAAAGATTGTTGATGGCTGAGAGGAAATAACTAGTTTTTCACGCTGTATTGAATGCGGTGTTTGATGACATGATCCCTGTTGGCTTGCCTCAGTTTCTCGCAACCACCACCATCATCATCTCCACCACCAGCATTACTTCATTCTTTCTCTCCGACTATCTCTATTAACATCAGCATCTTTAGCACCCTCATTCCTACCACCACCACCACCACCACTGCCTCTAACAACTCTATAAGCAGTAATACGTATGCCATTACAATTACCGTTGCCATTAATCAAAACCTTCTTCTCTTCAATAGGGTGGATCTACATTTAAATACGTTTTTCCGCTATCACGTGAAATTGCCTTAATCAATGTTCTACTTTCATTTTATTTCTACTACTACTACTACTACTACTACTACTACTACTACTACTACTACTACTACTACTACTACTATCTGTTCAAACTCAGTCTGTCAACGCCCACTTCTACCACTTTAGCGTAACACGCACACGGCTGCCACTTTCTGAAAACTCCAGACTCCATATAGGAAAATTGAATGAATGAAATATAATAATAATAATAATAATAATAATAATAATAATAATAATAATAATGATTAAACAAAAAATAGAGCCACGCCCACTTCCACCACATGAAAACCGACTGCTACTGCAACAATCACACTTCTTTAAGTTATTATTTTCTCTAATTCAAGGATGATATTAGGATGTTGAATGAGATATACATAT
>NC_068986.1:51275959-51279701 GCF_001194135.2 Octopus bimaculoides
ACACACACACACACACACACACACACACACACACACACACACACACACACACACAAAACAATTACAACGAGTACGGAGACTGGCACATTTTAAAAATTTAACAATTAATTATACCGCATAATTAGTTACTTAATCAGTAGTGGTACCCGCCTAGATAATGTATCCCTGTATACGCATCATATAATGTGCGTGTGTTTGTGCGTGTGTGTGTGTGTGTGTGTGTGTGTGTGTGTGAGCGCGCGCGTATGAAGTATGCTTTATATATATATGTGTGTATGAGAAGGTTGTTCCGAAATTAATGCAAAAGAATGGTTCAAACATTTTTATTAACAGACACAAGCCGTTTAAATTGCACACGTTGGTAGGGCAACTCTTCAATGATAGTAACTCTTCTTCCTACTCTTCTCCATTGAAAGCAAATAAAAAATTTCAAACAGAATCTACGTGCCTTCATTAAGTTATTGACGAAGGATAAGTGCAAGCTGTACGATATTCACAGAAGATTACATGTTGTTTACGGAGATGACACAATTGACAAGATCAATATATACAAATAGATGAGGAAGTTCAAAGAAGGAGAAACCAACTTGGAAAAAACAAAAACAAAAAAAACATTCTGTGAGAGACCATCAAATGCTACTCTAGACATGAATCTCAAACGAATAAACGAATGGTCAAACGTATCCATAGTTCGTGGGTTTGCCGCACAATTCGACCATAGTTACAATACATTAAAGAAAATGGTGTAAGACTTTGGGTATTAGAGAACGTACACAAAGTAAGTATCTCGGCAGTTTATAATCGATTTGAAGGGGGAAAGAGTGATAATCTATTTTGATCTATCAGACGCGTTTGAAGCCAATGAAGACACTTTTTATGATCTGAAAAATGAAAAATGATATGAAAAATGGCTGAATTTTTATGATGCAAAAACGAAGGCCCAGTTTATGGAATGGCGTTATACATCTTCCCTGAGGCTTAAGAAGTTTGAGAACTAACGATCAGCATAAAATGTCATTGTGACTGTTCTTTCTTTTTTCAGAACCTAGTTACGTCGGGAACAGCAAAGGGTGCAATGAGACACTCAGAAAATTAGGAGGAACGGACTGAATAAGAATTTTTAAACAATCTATATTCACCATGACAACGAGTGACCATCCAAAGTTTTAGCAACTAATCAAGCAGTCAGCAAATTAGGCTAGTCAGAAGACCCATCCCCCGTTAAACTCGACGCTGACATCCTCCGACATCGGGGAGTAAGATTTGAAGACACAGATGTAATGGAAGTGATTGTTAAGATATGAGCGCAACAATTCACGTCTGGATCTTTTAGAGAATTCAAGAGTTACGAAGGTCGGCTGAAAAGTTCATAGGCCGATCGAGGTACTCTCGTGGAATGTGACCAAATGAGGTTTATTTTCCAGTATAGTCTCCCTTGCAGTTTACATACTTCTTCCATCGGTGTTTCAGTACTTCGATCACATTGGAGAAGAATCTTTCATCCTGTCACTCAAAGAAATCCTCGATAGCAGGTGTAACGACATCACGACACCGATACTGGTTCCCAGTTAAGTATTTTACCGTGTTGAGAAACAGATAATAGTTAGAATGGGGCCAAATCAGGAGAATAGGAAAGGTAGGCAACCAATTCAAAACCACAGTCACGCACAGCAGCCATTGAAACCAAGGACTGGTGTACTGATTAAACAAGTCCTCTTTTGTCAGTTTTCTGGGTGTTTGGTTTTGATAGCCCTTTGTAACTGTCTCAGCAAGTTGGCATAGTACTTTCCATTGATGATGTGCTCTTTTCAAAATAGTCAATAAACACAATGCCTTTTGCATCCCAAAAGACTGAGGCCGTCATCTTCCTTGCAGACGAACGACCTTTGCTTTCCTTAAAGCAGGCGAGTAGGGGTGTTTCCATTTCATGGACTGTTTCTTTGCATCTGGTTTAAAGTGATGAACTCAAGACTTATCTTGGGTGAGGAAAAGTTCAAGGAAGCCAGCTGGATCTGCCTTAAACAATGTCAAATTTTCTTGTGATGTGATCAGCCTGATACGCTTTTGACCAGGCATCAGATGACGTGGCACTCATCGAGCAGAAACCTTCGCCTTGACAAGTTCATTGTGCAGAATATTCTCAACCCTCTCATGAGATACGTCAATAGCATTAGTTATTTGATTTATAGTCAAGCGTCTGTCTTCTATCACCATGTGGTGAACACGATCAATGTTTTCCTCGGTAGTGGCAGTTGCAGGACGTCCATGTCTCGGGTTACCTTCAAGACTCTCCTTTCCCCTCCTAAATTCAGCTGCCCGCTTTTGCACTGTTAATAAAGCTGGAACGTCATCTCCTAATGTAGCAACCTTGTCAGCATATCCTTGGAAGCTAACCGTTTTTCTGCAGATACTTGATAACACCACAACGCCAAATTTTGCCCATTTACAACAGAAGTCGCTGCTTGTTACTTTTGAAGTCTTATATGAATAGTCAAATCTGACTTAACCTGGAAAGAGACAGTACAGTTATTAATAAGTAGAGTTGAAATTAATTCATGGAAGATTTCATAGCACTAGTTTTATTCTTTCATAGTCACCCTGTGGACTTTTCAGACCACTCTTGTAGATTCAACGTTAGTGCCAATACATATATTTTTATTGGAGATTATGTCGAGCTGTACATTTTTATGTAGGAAAAATTAGTCTTGCAATATGTGCAGTTTGTAAGATCTATGTCAGGTTATAAATATAGGTATGCCCATTTTGCATTACACACACACACCTACAAGTATGTAAGCATAAACATGTACATTTATACATACATACACACGTTGGCACTCCGTCGGTTACGACGACGAGGGTTCCTGTTGATCCGATCAACGGAACAGCCTGCTCGTGAAATTAACGTGCAAGTGGCTGAGCATTCCACAGACACGTGTACCCTTAATGTAGTTCTCGGGGAGATTCAGCGTGATACAGAGTGTGACAGGGCTGACCCTTCGAAATACAGGTACAACAGAAACAGGAAGAAAGATTGAGAGAAAGTTGTGGTGAAAGAGTACAGCAGGGTTCGCCACCATCCCCTGCCGTTGCCTCGTGGAGCTTTAGGCGTTTGCGCTCAATAAACACTCACAACGCCCGGTCTGGGAATCGAAACCGCGATCTTATGACCGCGAGTCCGCTGCACTAACCGCTGGGCCATTGCGCCTCCACATACATACACACACGCACACACACACACACACACACACACACAAACAAACACACACACACACACACACACAAACACACATATACGCACACACATATACATACATACATACATACATACATATACATACATGCACATGTTTAGGCATGCAACTAAATGCATGAGAATACATATATAAAATAAAACATACAAATCTGCACGTGCACTGAATCCAAATATTGCACATAGACACGAACATGCACAAATACCTTGTTGATGTTTAAAATTCCCACCACGTAACGTTGGATATCGGTTTAGAAATCGGGTCTTTTTCTATTGGTGAGAAATCTTGAAATAAAACTAAAGAATATACATACATAGTAGAGTTCAAGAGATATAATCTCTTGGGCACTACTAAGTGTATTCTATACGGAGAATTCTGATTCTCATCTATTGACTATATACATACATTCATACATATTCATTATTTATAATGTACAATGCACACACACACACACACACACACACACACACACACACACACACACACAC
>NC_068986.1:51282656-51285052 GCF_001194135.2 Octopus bimaculoides
ACACACACACACACACACACACACACACACACACACACACACACACACACACACACACACATATTTGTATGTGTATGTACATGTGCGCATATACTACATATATTTGTAAAGGCACAAGAAATGCCGGTAAGAATTTTGTCCGATGCATTAACGATTCTGTCACTTCGCTACCTTACACTAGCATTTCAATAACAATGGTCTCTAAGCGTTAGCTTAATCATGAAAAGGTTTTTCGGTTTCTTGTGTACTAAATCATTCCAAATGTGTGATTGTTTTCAAAATTTATTGCAACACAGACTGCACCGTTCATGTAAAATATAATTATACCATTGCACAAAAAGTTAATCGTTCCTGTAATCTTGTATTCTATTTTCTATCCAAGGTATTGGTCTATCGATATTCGTGATATCTACCTACGTAGCTTTCTACTACAATACGATTATAGCGTGGTCGGTTTATTACTTGTTTTCATCGTTTAACTATGAAGTACCTTGGCTGAGTTGTAACAACAGTTGGAACAGTGACAATTGCACAACCTTCGAACAACGACGAATCCAATCCTTACCTATGAATATGTCCACCTCCTCCGCACAAGAGTTCTTTGAGTAAGTTATATTATTCATTTCTTCTCATTTCACTATTTTTTAAATTGTACATAAATGTTTCCTTTTTTAACTATGCATGTTTGTATTTGTTAGTGCATATGAAAATATGTATAAGCACGAGTGTTTGTATTTTATACATAGGAATGGCTGTGTAGTTAAGAAGCTCGCTTTGCAACCATGTGGTTTCGGGTTCTTGGGCAAATGTCTTTTTCTATAGCCCTGAATCAACGAATACCTTGTAAGTGAATTTAGTAAAGGGGAAACTGTATTTAAGCTGTTCTATATATGTTTGCATGTGTGTCTGTGTATGTGTGGGTGAATGTGTATGTTTGTCCTCCACCACCGCTTTGCATCCATTGCTGGTTTGTTTACATCCCTATAACTTAGCTGTTTGGCAAAAAAACTGATAGAATATGTACCAAACTTAGAAATAGTACAGGAGTCGATTTGTTAGAGTAAACCTTTTGAGAGGATGCCCTAGCATGCCCGCAGTCTAAATTGAAAGAAATAAGATATAAGGGATCCATAAAGGATCAAGACATGTTTGCCTGATGAGTTGGGAGTTATGTTACGTATTACACATTCTTACTGCTTTGTTGTTGGCACTCCGTCGCTTACGACGTCGAGAGTTCCAGTTGATCCGATCAACGGAACAGTCTGCTCGTGAAATTAACGTGCAAGTGGCTGAGCATTCCACAAACACGCGTACCCTTAACGTAATTCTCGGGGAGATTCAGCGTGACACAGTGTGACAAGGCTGACCCTTTGAATTACAGGCACAACAGAAACAGGAAGTAAGAGTGAGAGAAAGTTGTGGTGGAAGAGTATAGCAGTGTTCGCCACCATCCCCTGCCGGAACCTCGTGGAGCTTTAGGTGTTTTCGCTCAATAAACACTCACAACGCCCGGTCTGGGAATCTAAACAGCGATCTTATGACCGCGAGTCCGCTGCCCTAACCACTGGGCCATTGCGCCTCCACACACATTCTTACTAATGGTATTATATTAAGCTTACGTCAAACTAAAAATATCTAACGACTGTATTATAGTGTGCTTACGTCAATTTAATGACTTCTATGGTTACAACGGCAAGGTTTCCAGGTGGTCAAATCAACGTAACAGCCTGCACGTGAAAATAGCGTGCAAGTGGCTGAGCACTCCACAGACACGTGTACCCTTAACGTAGTCCTCAGGGAGATTTAGTGTGATAAAGCTGGCCCTTTGAAATACAGGTACTACTCATTTTTCCCAACCAAGTGGACTGGAGCAACGTGAAATAAAATATCTTACTCAAAGACACAACGCGCCGCTGGTAATGGAGCTCACGATCTTATCACCGTGAGCAAAATTCCCTAACCACTAAGCCAATCTTGTCACAGGCATTCAATGTTACTACACGTAGAGCCGGATCAGATACCGCAAGAGATCTTCTCCGATTCTCTAACATTTCAACCGATCCATTATCCTAGAGTCGTAACGTTTTGTGGACCATTATTGGATGAAAGTTTGACTCTGAATTGTTTATTTATTGTCTAAATACTTCAGACTAGCCGAGACTACTTCGTGTCTGGAGTAATCTGAGCGCGTGATAATGTCAAGCCACTAAGACAACAAAATGCATATCTGTTACCCTCGCAGTCGTTTCCGGAACGATTTCATTTTGTCTACCTCTGAAGTATATTGTGTTTAATTTTTAAAAATAAAACTACGCCTGTAAAGGAAATTGTTGTTCAGAGGCCCACTGCAGCTTCTGACTTTTCAACCATATGTATGCGTATATATATATATATAT
>NC_068986.1:51288085-51288686 GCF_001194135.2 Octopus bimaculoides
TATATATGTATGTATTTGAAAGTCTATAATAATTATTTAATAGTGTTTTGAAGTGTATATGTGATTTAAAAAAAATGAAATCACTTATCAAGAATTTTTTCTAGTGTGTGAGCGATTTCGTGTAACCTTTTGTAACACAAGTGGTCTTAAAGAGGTTGTTGTTATTTTTATAGTATTAGTAGTATTAATTGTTTCCTGTTTATTTTCAGAATAATCGTTCTACTCATAAATATTCTTTTACCATTGTTTATTATATGAAGTGTTTGCTATTTTCGGCTTAATCACGGATTTAGTATTATTATAGAGTATCCTAATTTTGCTTTTCGTAGTTGAGCGTTTTCATCATTTACTTTGTAAAATGGGAATATATTAAAATTTCCATTTGCAAAGATATCTAGATGTTCACTCTATGGGACATTCCTATACATACATACATACATACATACATACATACATACATACATACATACACAAGCACACATATATAAGTATATATATATATGTATATATAAGTATATAAGATACAACTTACTTGGAAGAGGATGCGTAGCATTCAATCATATAATAATATACATAATATATATATATATATATATATATA
>NC_068986.1:51290357-51291217 GCF_001194135.2 Octopus bimaculoides
TATATATATACATACATACATATCTATATACATATATATATAAGTATATATACATATATATTCATATACTCTTTTACTTGTTTTAGTCACTGAATATGAAACTTACAGGATACACTGATCCACAGGGGATTACAATTCCAGATCTTAAATCAGTGAGGGACCTGGGTAACGACACGATGATGATACCTCTTTCCAAGTGCACATCACCAGGATGGCGACAAAGTGCAGACCACTGCCTGGATGGATCCTGAGAATATTCAGAACCAGAGAGAAGGAGACCATGACGGTCCACTGGAGGACATTCCTTCTCAGGCGCCCAACTGTGTAAAACTAACAGCGACCTTGAAGAAATCCAGCGAAGCTTCACAAAGAAGATCGTCGTATTGCAATTGCTCAACTACTGGGAAAGGCTGAAAGAGTTAAGATTCTACTCCCTGGAGCGAAGGTGGGAGAGGTATGCAGTAATATACATCTGCAACATCCTGGAAGGAATTGTGCCAAATTTTGGCATTGATAGCTCCACAAATGCCAGAACGAAACGAGCCGACGCTATGCAGTGCCAAAGATCCCAGCAATGCCATCGCACTTCCGGACCAGTTACTGCAACAGTCTGGATTTCAGGGGCCCACAGCTTTTTAATATTCTCCTTAAGAGCCTGAGGGACATACACAATGGGATGTAGGTGTTTTCAAGTCAAAACTGGATCGCTTCCTGTCGAGAGTCCCAGGTGAACTTATCTCGCGGCAAGAGGTGTAAATGAGGGTAGCAATATCAAACTCCTTTATTCACCAAATGCCACATATTAGAGGAGGTTTTAAATAATAACAGTGAAGCAAAACGTCGATGCTCCAATATGGCAA
>NC_068986.1:51291455-51297205 GCF_001194135.2 Octopus bimaculoides
TATATATATATATAAGTATATATATATGTATATAAGTATATAAGTATATATATATACACACATTAGTATATATCTATATATGTATATATATAGGTATATATATAAGAATATACAACATAGGCGTAGGAGTGACTGTGTGGTAAGTAGCTTGCTTACGAACCACATTGTTCCGGGTTCAGTCCCACTGCGTGGCACCTTGGGCAATGTCTTCTACTATAGCCTCGGGCCGACCAAAGCCTTGTGAGTGGATTTGGTAAATATATACATCCGAAATTAGGAGTTATATTATGGCAACCGAATAATTGTCACATATTATATTACACACACACAACACACACACACACACACACAAACACACACATATATATGAATAAATATGCATCTGTGTGTGTGTGTGTGTATGTTTTTATGTGTGTCTGTGAAAAGAAATCTACATTTTAGATGGAAATATACAATTAACATATCGTAATTGTGTCATAAAAAATAACTTAATTTTTGAATGTAATTTTTATCACAGAAACAATATTCTGGAAATCCAGTATTCTAAAGGCATCGACGATGTTGGCGGAGTGAAATGGAAGATGTTTTTATGCCTGCTGGGAGTTTTCAGTATTGTCTACTTTAGTTTATGGAAAGGAATCAAAAGTTCCGGCAAAGTAAGTATCATTCTGAGGATTAAAAAAAAAAATGGTAGAGTGAGTTATTTTTTTAAATATTTTAGTATTTTCAACATCTTTGATAATTAAATGTCCAAGGTGACCTATTTGTTAGAATATAATGTTTGAAAGAATTAGTCTCATTTTTAAGGGATAGATGATATTTTGTAATACTTATATCTATATTTTGTTTCAATTGTTTATCATGAGGTACCTTATCTATAAATATTGGTGTAGTATTGGACTGAATTCGAACTTGGTATCTCTATTCCTAAACTAAGGGTAATAACGCTCTTATACATTAGGCAAGCCACCGATGTATGAGCACTGTATATTAATCGGAAATCAAACTGATCAAGATGTTGTGTAGATGGAAATATTTATGAGAAATTCCATCTCTAAGGATGAAGCTATTAGTTTGCAAAATTATGATCTGATTTGTGATAATGTTTGTCGAATGTGATATAAAAAAATATCGTATATCGTTTTAATATTTTGTTTTGTGTTTTATTGTTGACTTTTGCAATAGATAAACAACTAAGATCTGAAGGTAAGTTCTTGTCCTCAAGATTCAATCTCATAATCCGAGTTTCATTTCCACTTATAGCAATATCCTTTCAATTAATTCAGTAATGTGCTTGGGAAAATTATAGTTCCAACATTTCATTTCTTCTCATCTAAACGTAAAAGCTTAATATATACATAAAAAAACAGTTCAATTTTACAGTGAAGTTGGTGCTAGCATACACAATGTAGTTAACCAAAATTAATTAAAATTACAACCTTAGTAATGAGAACAAATGGTTATCTAAATAAATAATTATGGCAAAAAACAAAAACATGGGAGGCAATTCCAAACTATTAATTAAAATCAATTAGATATGGTATAGATTGTGGGGCAAGTCTGAGCTTAATTAGTAAGTTGATAATTCCGTGCATGTATCGGTAGAATTAACACTTGATTAAGAGTTGTGGAATAGGCTTTATATGAGGCAGCAAGCTAAATGGAATTATGATATAAAATGGCATTATGATATAAAATCACGTCCCTTCTGATTCCTTGTGTAAATCATTTTCGCTATCATGCATTCGATTTCATCTTTAGAGGCGTTCATAAATAAAATACTGAAAGTTGTTGATATAGAGGACAATTGTTTTCCTTTGCTTCAAACTTAGACTATGAGCTTATTTTAAAAACATCAAACAAACAAAAACTACATTCCAGTGTTTTCACAGATCTACACTTCTCACCAATGAAGGTTTTATCTTTTTCGCGTCATAAGGTTAAACGAATAACCTCTGTTGATTTCCTTGATAACTGCTATACGCTTGTTAAGTATTTTTTTGAGAAAGAATACAAAACTAGTCTCCCGTTTCCGTAAATTTTACAAGGCAGTATCTTGTCGACTACATACAGACAAGCTTGCCACATCTATTTGAGAATTCAGTATGTAAAGAGCCGGAACAAACGTTGCAAAGCATTTATCCAAAGCTCGAGAAATTCCGCCAACTTAACTTCCTGAACTGGTAGTATACTTATCGATCCCGGAAGGATGAAAGTCAAAGCTGACCTCTGATTTAAACTCAGAAGGTAAAGGTCTGGAACAAATACCACAAATCATTTTGTCCGGCGCTCTCGTGGTTCTGCCTGCTACTCTTGTCTCCCTACGTCATGCAAGCTTAGACAAATTTGTGAACTTTACTAAAAGAATTTTGCTGACACAGATCAATACTAGTTTAATGTGGCTCTTATTTGTGCTTGCGCGTGTGTGTATGTGCTTGTGTGTGAGTTCATGTGTGTGTGAGTGATTTACTTCTCATGCTAAAATAGTTTTCCATACATCTTAACGCACTTCCTTCTAATTAATTGAAACCGGAAAATATCATCGAAACTCAGAAAACAAAGTTGCTGCGGAATTTCCTCTAGAAAGTATCTAAATATTTGTACGTGGGAAATTTATTAAAATATATTTGAAGGCTGATGTCAGGAATTTTTTCCTTCCTGGTTCTAAATAAAAATGATCAGAAGCATTATTTAGTTGTTCTTTGCTGTTGCAAATTGACCTTCATTGTCCTATGTTAGGCTTATAATCAAAATTTATACCAACGGCGACCATGACAGCTTTATATTCGGGCAATCTTAGCCACTTTAGATACAAATGTCCGTGTGACTAATAATCCTTTCTACTATAGGTACAAGGCCTGAAGTTTTAGGGGAGGAGATAGTCGATTACATCGACTCCAGTGTTTCATTGGTACTAATTATAAAATGCAAAAATAAATTTGGGTATCCTAATTAAGTAGAACTAATGCGCAAATGCTTAAAATTATTTTATTAAAAATGATCTCTTTAACAACCCATTAGTGTTTTACTTTTATTTACTATAAGTTCTTTTTTAATAAAGACGTTTTTGTTTCAACTTTAGTGACGAACTTGTTAAAATAACTTTTAAAAGCTTACCAATAAAATAATAATCGTAGTGCTACACTTCTATGAACCATCACAAATTGACTATGTCAGGGAAAATCGTAATAGGAAGGATTGTCTGAAAAAACCCTACCTCTAAATAACAATAATAAAACTGAAAATATTTAAAAGAGAATACTTAAATTTATTTCCAAATTAGAACATTTAATATGTAACTTTTAAGCATTTACATATTATTGAATATACTATATTATGCTTAAGACACCGAGTCCCAATAACTCAGTCAGGAAGATGAAGACCCAAGGAAGGAAGGAATACTTTACATAGTTAGATTGTTCAACGTTTATTTTTTTAATGAAGTACAACGTGATTTAAAAGAAATTTACCGTCCTTTCAAGCAAATTGAACGTGTTTCTCTCGGTAACTAGTTCCATCTTCCAGTTGATAACCTTGGCGTCTATTTTAATACAGTTTTTAGTGACAATCCAGCCAAGAAATAAAAGAAAAAGATAATCAAACAGTTATTTAAAAACAGAAAGAAAACGTTTGTGTGGAAATTCACGTCCAGTTTAAGAGAACCAAAGCTGGCTAGGTTGAGTCTTAATCGAGGTGTAAAGGGCTGTTAGTTTGTACCCCATCGGTGATTCTGTGTCATTTTCCCCGCTCAGTCTATCTAGCAGCGAAGTAGTGAATCTTTATATGTTCATTCAACCTGCTTGAAGTAGCAACTAAATTACTTTCAAATAACACACGTATCACCTCAAGTAAAAGCAAAACATTGTATTCTAAAACTAGATGTACACTACATCAAAAAACTGTAATCACCGGAACTTCTTTGGTCATATCTATGTTCAGTCTGGTTGACTTGGAACTAAACAAGAACAACGGCAACAGCCTCTTACAGCATTACACATGACGACAAACATTGGAATAGCTGGAAGGATTGGTTTCAGTTTTTGGTACGTGGCCAGTAATTTGACAGGAGTGGACTACATCGATCCCAGTGCTCAACTAGTACTTATTTTATCGACCCCGGAAGGATGAAAGGCAGAGTCAGTTTCGGTAGAATTTGATATCGAACTACCCGTGTGCTAACGATTCTGTCAGCTCAGCTCCTTACAATTAGCTTCATATATTGAATTCATGAATTTCTTTAATAGCGAAATGAAATGTCTTATCGGAGCCCATTCTCAGCATAAAATGTCTTGTTAAATATTCTTTACAATGTTAAATCTCTGATCAAGAAGACGAAACTATTTTAGTGTTTTCAACACTTCAGTTTATGTTATTTGAAATTGTTCATTGTGCATGTTCATCACTTTACACAGAGTTGATTTAAGGTATTTACTAAGGCAATAGGCGTTATAGGATCTCATATTAGTTTCAAATTTTGGCATAAGATAATTTCGAGGGAGGGTTTAAATCGATTACATCGACCTCAGTGCTCAACTGGTACTTTTTTATCGATCCCGAAAGGATGAAAGGCAAAGTCAATCTCGGCGGAATTTGAACTCTGAACGTAGTAAAAGACGGACGAAATGGCGCTAAGCATTTTTCCCAGCGCGGCAACGATTCTGCCAGCTCGCCGCCTTGTTTATAGGTTCACATAAGATATTTTCCATTCACACACACACACACACACACACACACACACACACACACACACACACACACACACACACACACATTGTACCGGGTCAAATATCCGGCAAGCTTGAGACCAGTAGTGGTCTGGATTTCTGAATTCTCCAGTTTTCTGGAAACAGCCTACCTATATATTCGAAATATAAAATAAACCATGAAAAGTAAACAACTAAAGCAGGGCCTGTCTGATATTTATTAATCGACTTAAGATTCTGAAATGTGTCATACTGTCTCCTGTATACAGTATAATATTTTCAGGACGAAAATTACGCAAAGAAAAGTGAAGAAGAAAGTTATTTTTAACATACCGTATGCAAATTAGTCAACTTCCAAAACAGGGACTTTTTCTTAATACATGGTACAATGTATTGCATGATATATAATTATTTGCAGGATCCAATAGAATCGCGGTATTTTAACAACAAAGATACCAAGATAGAATCGAAGTTTAATTCACCTGAAGAAAAGTTTCTTTTTTTAACATGATGTAGTTGATTTGTTCATCAATAAAAAAAACACGTCTGAAACAGCTGTAGTAAACACCAGCCCAATTTGTATCACTGCATATATATGCTGTAAATAACTGTTAAATAAAATTAGGGATGTGAAAAATCTTCAATCTCCTTATTATTAATATCATTAATTACTCTACGGAACATATGCAGTCTCGTACAGGACATACGGAATTACCCAGCGACAGAAGTTACCAGGGCCTAACAACTCATTGTAAGCTCGAGTACTACATACATACCGTTGTGGTTAATCGACATCTGAAAGCGACTTGAGAGAAAATATGGTAACCGCCAAGGATATTATATCCCCTTAAACTCATTTTTGATGGCTGGCCGCCCACACTTTTTTCTACAAAATAGGGGTAGTTTATCCTGTTCAGGCTATATTATTAGCATTATCCTGCGTTTGAGAATTTAAAAATCACTTCTTTAACTTTCTAAGACATCTCAACGCTTCTAAAAGCAAACTTCGTTTGTTTGTTTTCGTTTATCGTAATTTGAATTTATATA
>NC_068986.1:51297255-51299453 GCF_001194135.2 Octopus bimaculoides
TATATATAATTTCTTACGTAAGCAGATGGCTATAAATTTGGAGGGAGTGTTAGTCGACTAAATCAATAGTTTCTAATGTTATATTCCCTGGACTGGAATAAAGGCAATAATGGCCTCGGTGAGATTTCAACCGAGAACTTAATGTGTGAAGCAAGTACAATTTATTTTTGTAAATCTATTATATTTTCTACTAATCCTAACTATACCATTTCAGGTTGTATGGGTTACGGCCACTTTACCTTACATTGTCCTATTGGTGCTGCTCGTACGTGGATGTACGCTTCCTGGATCATATGAAGGTATTATTTACTATCTCAAACCGAACTGGAGTATGCTTTTGCAACCAGGAGTGAGTATTTTCTCTTATTATTTCGTAATTGCTACTTGTTAAAAGATTCGCTTCTTGTTCTTCTTGTTCTTCTTGTTCTTCTTGTTCTTCTTGTTCTTCTTGTTCTTCTTCTTCTTGTTCTTCTTGTTCTTCTTCTTCTTGTTCTTGTTGTTGTTGTTGTTGTTGTTGTTGTTGTTCTTCTTCTTCTTCTTCTTCTTCTTCTTCTTCTTCTTCTTCTTTATTGATCAATCGATTTCTCTAGACACATACGATACGAAGAAGTTGAACCTACATAATTTCTTGTTCCCTTGCCATTTAATTTATACACATACATACATACATACATACATACACATGCGCACATGTGTGTTTGCTTGTCTGTGTGTGTATGTCTTTGTGCTTTCCCGCCGCCACCACTTAACAGCCGGTGCTGGTTTGTTTACGTCCATGTAATTAAGCGGCAAAATAAAGAACCAGACATTCGAAAAATAAGTACTGGGGTCGATTCGATTGGCTAATCTTTTCAAGGCAGTGCCCCAGAATGGCCGCAGTCCAATAATTGAAACATGTAAAACATAAAAGATTTAAGATAATTATTCAAAGCGAATTTGTAATTCCGTATATTTCACCAGTTAAATTATTGAATACATAATGCTTATCTTGATTTATTAGCTTTCTTTTACCTTTTTTCCCAGGTTTGGATAGATGCTGCGGCACAAATCTTTTTCTCACTCGGTCCTGGTTTTGGAGTGTTGTTGGCTCTGTCCAGTTATAATAAATTCAACAACAACTGTTATAAGTAAGTAACCAATTCATTAAGCCCTAATTAATATCATGTGTTTGATCTAAGTTCCTCAATAGAAATACTTACTGATTATATCCCTGTACAATATTAATATTGGCCATTTAAAATAAGCTTGTGTTACTAAATACCCTTTATATGTTCATCGAATGTGTCTGTTATTAAGTATCAAAGTTTGTCATCTTGCACTAACAATCAGGTCGGTGATAATAATTGATCCTATAGGCTTAAGGCCACACATTTGATAGAGGGATCAGTTTATCATAGTTACCACCAGTGATTGATTAGTACTATATGTTTATCGGTTTGGAAAGATAAAGAGTAAAGACGACCTCAGTAGGTTTTGAACCCAGATCGTAAAGAGGCGTGAGTAAATACGGCAATATATTTCATTCTGCTGCTCAGCCGAATCTGTTAATACTTTGCCATCCTGATCAATGATAATACAGCACATGTTCTAATATACCTCTGTTATAAAGCGGCGAGCTGGCAGAATCGTTAGCATCCCCGGGCAAAATGCTTAGAAGCATTTCGTCCGTATTTAGGTTTTGAGTTCAAATTCCGCCGAGGTCGACTTTACCTTTCATTCGTTCGGGGTCGATAATATAAGCAGCTGTTGAGTACTGAGTTCGATGTAATCGACTTACCCATCACCCGAAATTGCTGGCGTTGCACTAAAATTTGAAACCAATATATCTCTGTTATATGTGGTCACATGCAGTTAAGAAGTTCGCTTGGCAATCCTTTGGGTTCGCATTCGATCCCACTGCGTATACCTTGAAGATGCTGTATGTATTTTTGGGTACTAGATTAAATTCATCAATAATTTTAAATGGTACAGAGCGTCGTGTAGCTTTTAGGTGTTTTCGCTCAATAAACACTCACAACGCCCGGTCTGGGAATCGAAACCGCGATCCTATGACCGCGAGTTCGCTGCCCTAACCACTGAGCCATTGCGCCTCCACATACAGAGTGATATAAACAATGGTTATTACATCTTTTTCTTTATTGTAGAAAAATATGTAATGATCATTATTTATACTTTGTCTTACACACACACATACATAC
>NC_068986.1:51300246-51300944 GCF_001194135.2 Octopus bimaculoides
ATTACATCGTCAGCACTTAGCGTCGTTCTTTGTTTCAATCTCAATGTGGCCTACTTGAAATATTGACTTGATCTGCTGTCCGATTCAACACTACCACATGGGCCTTGTGCCAACTCTGATGTAAGCATTGAGATCAGATCTCTAGGTTGAGAATATCTATCTCATTTCTTCCCACCCGTCCATGATACGAGAGCCTGTAAAGGCTCAATGTTGACACCGTTCTCCTGTCTAGGCGGTATGTGTGGTGCGCGCGCGTGTGTTTGTGTGTGTGTATATATGTGTGTGTGTGTATGTGTGTGTGTGTGTGTGTGTGTGTACATATATATATTAATCAATGAAATTCCAACCTCGTCTGATTTTCAAGTTTTATTATTTACAATTTTTACAGTCTTACAATATTGAAATAATAAAATATTATATATACATTGTGACAAAGTTAGTACTTTCATGCGTTACGCAATCATCAGGTTTATGCAGTGACAGTCGTTATATTTGAGGATGGTCATATTTTTGCCAATTAACCACACGCTCTCTATACTTGGTCTTCACCTCAGATTCACTATTCTTATTTTAATGAACTTTGTCGGAAATTTTTTATCACACATCTTGTGACCTCTTCAACTACTCTCTATCACCAATGTCACTTCCAGTTCACTCATACATAAATACATACATACATATATATATATATATATATA
>NC_068986.1:51301051-51312886 GCF_001194135.2 Octopus bimaculoides
GGCAAATACAGACAGGACAGAGAAGTGTGTCGATAGCCAGCTGGAGGAGATGTCCTCCTGGGGCTAAAAGCAACAGTAACATCCACCCCTCGGGGTCAGCCACATTTAAGTGGCAAATATACTTCACTTTATCGTGCAGTTACTGTTAATACCTCGTTCAGAGATTTAACATTGCTATATATATATATATATATATATATATATATATATACACACACATCTGTATATATATATAGATGTGTGTGTGTGTATGTGTGTATGTGTGCGTGTGTGTGATTCTGTACCATACGAAAATGCACTAATTGTGTGACAGCACATGACATACTTCATGCTATTTTATAAGTGCCCTTCTCTGTTACTCAATATGTATATGGCTCATTTCCAATATGGTTAGTAGCCATAGTGTTCAATGTAAAGGCCCGACGTACTACAACCTGTAGCGCAAAGACACAATACCTGTTTCTCACTCTTTCTATTCTATTGCTACTAAATTAATCCTTACTATTGCTACTAAATTGATCCTCAGGTAGCTAGTTACACGGCATCTTTACTTTGGTCAACCTGACACACATACGAAGGGGTACCTAAAAAAAAAAGGAACTTTGTAATATTATTTTATTCACTTAGCTTGACATGTTTACACTTTCATCGCCTTCAAAGTATTCTCTATTTAAAGCAATGCATCGTCCAGATGCGTTTTCCACTGTTCGAAGCAACCCTGGGACTCTTTCGAAGTGATGCCTTTTAATGCTTCCGTCGTTTTTTTTTCTTCACCTCTTCCACGTCTGCAAATTCCTTAGCACCAGCTTTCGTCACCAGTGATAGCCTTCGAAAAAAGGTCTGGATCAACTTCCAGCTGTTCTTTTAGTTTACGACACGCATTCAATCGTGACTGTTTTTGATCTTCCGTGAGCAAGCGAGGCAAAATTTTGCTGCAACTCTTTTCATTCGCAATTCCTCGCCCAGACTTCGTTGACTGGAGCTCCAGAACACACTAGTCATATCATCAAGTTCACCAATTCCACGATCAGTTCATTAATTTTCATGATGTTTCATGATGGCTTCCAGCGGCGGAAGCCTGAACTACAACGGACTTGTCCCACAGAGAACGTTTCCGGTTACTTTTGGGTACCTCCTCACATATCTTCTCTTACCATAACTCCTACTGTGTATATCTTCAGCTCCGTATTAATTCTTTCACTCAATCCTTCCCCGTTATCCACACACACACACACGCGTGCGCGCACACACGAACACACACACAAACACACATACACGCGTATTGGCTCGAATATTTCTATAAACCAAAAGAATCAACTAAGTACACAAAACAACATATTACAAGACTAAGCAAAAAGTGGTAGGAAACGAAAGATCCTTGGGCTACAGAATTACAGTTTATTACCACAGTAATCTTTAGATCTCACAATGACTTCCTTCTACGACATTGAAAACTATTTCCAAACACCCAGACACATAAATCTCTCCTAAACACAACTACTACAGCATCCATCCTAAAAACGTCATATCTCCAACCCCGGACAGAGATCATCTCATGCACACAAAAATTATCTAGTATCAAGCTTCAAGCTCTCTGCTGAGATGCACACTACCAAAAATAAGTGCCTGCCTGTATCTGTTACGACCTCTATTAGAATCTGTGTTTGCACAAATATAGACTGGACAGTGGAGAAATTGCAACATGTCCAGACTGCCACACTACACCCATATAAATTATCATTGCAAATCGGATTGTGCAATATGATTCTCACCTAGACTGAGATATAGTGTAACGCATCTGAGGCAACAGCAACAACTAGAGACTCGCACAAATAATATTTAAGTAGATCAGAAACAAATTCGTTCACTCTATACATACCATAATCTACCAAAGAAAACCTGCAAAAATGTTATACCCGTTCATCAGAATTAGGGAGAACCACAGAGCAGCGAAATGCTTTCAAGAAATTTCAATACAAACTTTTAAAATCTAATTTATGGTCCTAGCTTAAATTCTAAGTCAAAAGCATTTTCGGAATAATTCTCACTGTTTCTCTTTTCTCCTCTCAGAAGGTGAATTGGGTTTTCCAAAATCTATTCATATTTTTTTTTCAGTGAACAATACGGATCTTGGTAATAATATGACGAAAAAATAACATAAAATAAATCCATTCCATATTTTAAAATTTTGTAAAGAAATACTAATCCTTTTATTTCTTATTCGTGTATTTCTTTATTCGTTTATTTGTAAAACCAAACAAGAACAGTAACAGCTTACAAAAAGCAAGTTAAAGAACAATATTTCAAGAGAAACAGCTACCATCACCAATTGGAAGAGGTTTTTGAAATTATGTGACACGTGTGAAACCACTTCGGTGTTTGATTTCCGGTAAACATAAGAAATATGTTTAATTTTTCTTTTTCAAATCAAACATGAGGAGAAGCTGACGGAATCTGCTGTTTCGTATTGGTGAAATGGTGCAGCCGGTTGTTCCAAAGGTATAGTTTACCGTAAAAATGTTTCTGAGTTCCTCAGTCAGTGAAATATGCCAATGCACTGATTGGAGAAGGCAGAAAACATTATTATGGAATTTTGACGTAAACCAACTGGAACTTTATATTCAAATACGGAACCTCAAAACACTGAAGACGACAGAGGCACATATCACAGAAGCTCTTGGATCGGAAGAAGAAACGAAACATCAACAGAATTTGGAAGCTAATTTTCTTTTTCCTTCACAGTCATAAACGAATTTTATTTCAGTAATTATATACAAAAGAGAAAGCAATTGAAACTGATAACATACCAATGTGTTTTTATTTCTATAATTCACTAAAATTTCAAAATGAATTAATTTTAAGTAATATATATATATATCTAACATCAGTTTTAGTGAGTTAATGTTTTCATAAATGTATTATGTTTCAGGAATAATCTACTGAACGTATTGACGTATTGCTGAACTGTAATGATATGTTATCAACCGAGATTGTAATGACCATGAATAGTTTTTTGATATCTATACATCAATTCTTTTTCCATATATATCTATATACATACATACATATATATATATAAAACTTTTACTTATTTCAGTTACTGGACTGGGAAACCCCCTTAAAGGGTCTTTTTTTAATGTTCAATCAATAGATCGTCTCCAGTTCTTATCTTTTTAAAGTGTGGTACTCTTATTATAACGTTATCTTTTGCAGAACCACTAATTTACAAGGACGTAAATACAAGGACTTGTATGTGTGTGTGTGTGTGGGGGGGGACTGTTCTCGAAATTGTATTACATAAGCACTTAGACACAAAGTGAATGAGGCTACATCAGTTTTGACGATGCTTAGTGGAGTTGTTCCATCTTTGAATTATAATAAAAGTGGCTGAGTATTCCACAGACACGTGTCCTCTTAGCGTGACCCTGAGTGCGACAAGCACAGTTGTGTGTCCTTTAAATGGTTGGTACACTCTATTCTACGGGCTTCCATGGTTTCTGCTAACCTAGTTTCACTTACACGGCTTGTGCAGAGTCCATCTTGCGGTAAAAGACCCAAATTGCTCAAGATGCCATCTAGTAGCATAGATTCTGAGAACTTGTGATTACGAAGAAAACTTGTTAAACACCAAACCATGCCTATACACACATACATAAAAACTGAGAGAACAACGTGAAACAAGGGAGGATGAAAGCATAGGCAAAATGAGAGAGAAAAGTTAATAGAATGTGAAGTTTAAGAAAAGGAGGCAGTATTATGTGAAATTAATTACATCTGCCGTTTCACAAATCATATTTGGGTATGTGTGCAAGAATTTCGCTTTGCAATTATGTGCAGTATATCAGAAAACTCACTTCTACCATAACTACAGGTGTCAATTTAAGCTTTAGAAGTGGAATGCAGGCACTCCGTTGGTTGTGACGACGCGTTTTAGTTTATTCAATTAACGGAAAAGCCTCTTCTCTTTTACTCTTTTACTTGTTTCAGTCATTTGACTGCGGCCATGCTGGGGCACCGCCTTTAGTCGAGCAAATTGACCCCAGGACGTATTCTTTGTAAGCCTAGTACCTATTCTATCGGTTTCTTTTTGCCGAACCGCTAAGTTACGGGGACGTAAACACACCACCATCGGTTGTCAAGCGATGTTGGGGGGACAAACACAGGCACATACATACATACATACATATATATATATATATATATATATATATATATATATATATATATATATATATATACATATATACGACGGGCTTCTTTCAGTTTCCGTCTACCAAATCCACTCACAAAGCTTTGGTCGGCCCGAGGCACTTGCCCAAGGTGCCACGCAGTGGGACCGCACCCGGAACCATGTGGTTTGTAAGCAAGCTACTTACCACACAGCCACTCCTACGCCTGTTCGTGAACATATTAAATACTGTACAGCATACATTCTCAGTTTATTGAAATTATCCAGAGAAAGTTGAACAATCACCAGGTGGCAACTGCAACCAACTCTAAATGAGGAGGGGAGACAATCTCAAGAATTAAGTATTTTGCAAAATTGATTTGTTATTAAGGAAAAGGATAAGTGTAGACACATGTTTCTGTCCCAACAGGTGTCATCAATGCAGGAGTTGGTCTAGCTTATTTTTTATCTTAACGAAGTTTTTACGAGGTGGTATCAAGAGGTTCCCAGAGTGGTTATGTTTAATGAAAAAGAAACTTATTTACCTAAGTTTTAACATCATGTCCTTCGAAATAGTCACCTTGCGCAGTCGATATGATATTGGTTGACGTATAATCGAGAAATAGGATAATGGGAATGCATATATATAACTAGTTTTAGTACTTTATAATAATAACAGTTATTATTATTATTATCATTATTGAGTGAGAAAGCAGTACCTGCTACTAAAGTCACATTGAGGTACCAATATACGAAGCCCAGTATACCCATCATGACTATTCGTCTGATAAGGGTACACTAGGTACATGCGTCACAACCATATGTGCACGACATGATGATCTCATATCCAGATAAACAGCACATGACCTTGCAGGTGGGTTCCAGTTAGAATTTTCTTCAGGTCGAGTAGCCCATCCTGCTCAAAAGGTCCCTGAATAAGGTTTGTTTTAAGGATGATGAACAAAACATCCATGTTTCCAGAAGTGAATTATTGAAACCCCGCCAAATTTCTTTCAACACGTGGCTATGATGCTCCCCCACTACTTCTGCTCATGATCAGAGATGCACATATAGTCAGCCACTAAGAGACATGCTCAACTGGTTAAGGTCAAACAACTGACAAGCAAATCTGTGATATTAAGCAGAATATTTGCTGTAGCCCATCTTTTATACCAAGGCAAAACAATGTACACGTTAACACTTCCAATCAATTAAGATCAGAAGCCATGAGAGCCACTGCCTGGTACTTATTATTATTATTATTATTATTATTATTATTATTATTATTATTATTATTATTATTTGTGTATATATAAAATAGTTTATTTCTCAGATCATCCAAAAGTCTCAGATTTTGGAGATCTGGAATTGTTCTCTGAGATTAGAAAGCTCTCTAAAACATTGAAGATACTGTTAGCATAATTCACACAAAATTCCTAAATGATAAATAAGACGAGAACTTTTGTTTTGTGACTTCCTTTTTAACTTCTATGAAATATATGCAAATGATATTTTCTCCGCCATATTTTTACAACTCTAAATATGATCAATAACTAATTCTTTTGTTTAAAGCAATGATTTTAAAAACTTAGATAGATATTGAAAATTTCACATATGTTTTTGTTTATCATTTTAATCTTGATTTTCAATGATTTCAAAATTATTTGACACCTCACTTTATCTACAGAGATGCACTTATTACGAGTGCAGTCAACTGTTGCACCAGCTTTTTTGCCGGATTTGCCGTCTTCTCAGTCCTTGGTTATATGGCCCATGTTCACAAGAAAAGTGTTGCAGATGTATCACGTGAAGGTAAGTTCATGTTTGGCGTTTACTTATGATGAAATTTAACTTTTTAATTGCGAAACTAAATTCCATGCTGATTCCAAGTAATGGTATTAAATATCTATCAAAATATAGAATTGGTATCTTCTGCAAGTCACAATACCTCAATAAGCTTGACATATCTCAATAACAAAACTAGTTTCAAACATACGATTTAAAAATTCTTTATGTGTAAGTTCATAATTTCCACTAGAGTTAAATTTGTTGCCTTCGACCCTAGCAACGTCGACAGAATAAATACCAGTTATATGCTGAAATAAGGTCAATAGACTGACCTCCCTCCCTCCCTCTACACACAAATGTGTGCCTTTGCGCTAAAATTTTAAATAACTATTACTTAAAACTGACATCTTTTACTCTCTCAGTTTCAATATTATTGCTAGTGTAGTTCGAGATTAAAGATCCCCCTTCGGTCATGAATGACCATGGGATTGCACCTAGAAGGTTCCCGTCCGAAGCACAAATCCGGGCAAGGTTGTTTATGGAAGACCAGCAGTTGCCCATGCATACCAATCTCCCTTTTCCACGATGTTATCCAAGGGAAAGACAAAAGCCAATACAGCTTGGCACTAGTGACGTCGCAACTCATTTCTGCAGCTGAGTGAACACGAGCAACGTGAAATAAAGTGTATTGCTCAAAGACACAACACACAGTCCGGTCCGGGAAGCGAAATTCTTTTCCCATAAGAGTTCCGGATCCCAGTAATTAACTCATTTGCATACAGCCAATCAGAGTTCACCTTGACCTTGTTCTCAGGTTAACAAAGGTTGGCATTCAAAATGGCGACAACCGATTGCCATGCGAATCTTCTATTGTGCTCTCATTCAGATGCCAATATCATCGATACTGCTGAACACATACGCTGGTTAGCAGTAAGTTTGAATTACCGAAAATCTCTAGTCAGCATGAAGACAATTGGTATGCAACCAACTGCAGCATCCAGGAGAAAGATGGTTGGTGGCGACAGAAACCGCACTGGTGCTGGCAGACCGTTGAAGGATTGCTTGAAAAGTGTGAAAGGAACGGCGCCGCTCAGCTCTCAGATTATGTCTAGACGCAAAGCCCAAAATAACATTCGTGAATATGTTAAAACAACCAATCTCATGGTAAAGCACACTCTACTAAGTAAACTCAAGACGAAGAACGATGTTGCAAGTCGATAGATCGCCAAGTTATACCTAATTTTAGAAGAAGACAAGTAATTAGATAGATTTGCATCTATACCTATTATCGGATAGGGTAAAAATGTGGGTAGAGGATGATGTACTAGCAACCCTCTCCCCATACTGTCTCACAAAGTAAACAACAACACAAATAACTATGCAGAGGCAACCATGTTTGAAACAAGAACAACAATCATTATTAAAAGAGAAAAAATTCATGGTCATTCCTTACTCAAGTGACTTTATCCTTTCGCCCGTCATTTGTTATGCGCTCATAAAATAGTTTGATAGTTGAGCTCTGATTGACTGTATGCAAATGAGCTCATAACTGGTATCCGGAACTCTCGTGAGGAAGAAAAGTATAATTCGCGTCCCGAAACCGAACTTACTGCTTCACTATTATGAGCCCAACGTTCTAACTACTGAGCCATGACACTTGGAGTTTGCACAGTGAAAAAATAGAACTGTCTTGAATAATATTACAAATCTAAGTTTTCTAGGCTTCATTTCTCAGAAATAACGTAGTTTAAAATCGAAGAAGGGTTTTGTTGCTGAGAGCTAGTTATTTAAGCACAAAAAACAACCCCTTTTCAGTAGATGATTAATCTCTTATGTATAGACTAGTTTAATTTGACTTTGCATTTACTTTACCATGGGAACTAAAATATTTCCAATAACAATAAAACACAATGTTTCTCATAATTCAATAACTAAAAATATATTCTTACCTAAGATGAATCCTATGTAAACTAAATCGTGACTGATAATGTTCTGTTATTTCCTGCTCTCTTGACACAGTTTTATATGTTTAATACTATAACATTGATCATTTTATGTTGCAGATGTTGGTCTAATCTTTATCGTCTACCCAGAAGCTATCGCTACACTGAAAGGTTCCGTATTTTGGGCCATAATTTTCTTTGTTATGCTAACTACTCTAGGACTTGATACCACGGTAGGTATAAACGCACCACACATACACCACACATTCATATGGGGCGAAAGCGATAATTTTTCCGTGTATACTCCATTCCTTCATGCCTTTCTATATTTATATGTTGTCCATAGAAGCTGTTGAAATTTAGACTGGAGTTTGGGTGCAACAAGGAATATGATTACTAATGTAGATGATATCACATCAAAACGATTTATTAATTCATTAAGTTTCAATTTTATTATCAGTTAAATTAGCTACACTAGCTTCCTATTTTGAAATAACTCTTCAACCATCTACACGTTATGCGCAGAATTACTTGTTTTAAATACCGTTCTTTACAACACGCTGCTTCAAAAATTAACTGGTTTACAAGAACAATACTGTTTCGCTTTTAGATATTTTATATCGTGAATACAATACAAACCAACTGGCAAGAGACCGAAATGCATCGGGTGTCTTCATATTACTTCTGTGGTTAGCTTTAATTTCGACAATAACTTATAATGTATACACATACACACACATATAAATGAATATGCGTACATGAATGTATATTTCATGTACACATATACATTTCGCTTATTTCGATTATAATATATTTTATTGCCTGTATCTAGTAGCGTACAAGGTAGATCATGATTTAAATCTCATGAACTACTCTGTACGCCACCAGCTACAGGCAAATAACGAAATGTATTATAAATGTGCATATATATATATATATATATATATATATATGAACCTATATATGAACACATAACATAATACAGAACACTACTAACCTTTCAATTAATACCATTAACCCTCATACATCCCATACACCATTCACATTACAGATCTAGATCTATCCTAATTGCACCAATGAATTAATAAATCGCTTTGATGTGATATCATCTAAATTAGTAATCATATTCCTTGTTGTACCCAAACTCCAGTCTAAATTATTTGTATATAAATAGTCAGAAATATTTCCTGTTTTAAAAAAACAACAAATGTCTCGTAGGGAACCCTTGCATTTAAGAGTATTCTTTTTCTATTGATACAAAACGAAATTAATTGTGCTATAATTAGGCTGCAACTACTCTAGAAACCAGTGGATCTCAAACCATTTTTTGCCTATGGAACTCTTTGATTCCTATTTTACTCTATTGGACTTCCATAACCATTCGATGTATTTATATAAAAAAATTACTCTATTTTTATAATTAAATATTATTAGTAAGTATATACAAAAATAAACTATTTTGTGTTTTGTAGAAGTATAAACAATACATTGCGCATAGATTCTGACAACCAAATCTTATATGGACCTCCCATGGGTCATATAGACGCCAGTTGAGAAGTATTTACTATAAACGATCAAAATGATAATTTTCTTTTTTTCAGTTTGGTGGCTTGGAGGCAATATGTACTGGTATTCTTGACGAATTCCCCAAATTAAAACGACACCGAGAATTGTTTGTTGCCTTCCTTCTCGTATATTGTTTGCTAGGTGGCCTTGCGACAACAACTTATGTAAGTCAACTGTTACGTTCTTGTTTATTGTTGTTACTATTGCAATTAATTTTCCATTTTTTTATTTTTTGCTCTTCGCTTTCTTGATCTTATTTTCCATTTTACCACTGCAAAATGTATATTATCATAAACACAGTGATAATAAGATCTATAGTTATTTTAACCATTGCTATGAAATTATAAACAGGGAATTACACCAAAATAAGCAAGGTGTAATACAGGAATTTAAGCAATGAATAATTGGGGACACTACCATAATGCCAAAGTAAAAGAAAATCATTTAATATGTGCCAATCAAAAATAAACTATTAAAACAGAAATTTGAATGAATTTACTTTCCTCTTCTGGATTGAAGTGCTTTTCATTACACATCTTTGTTAATAATAATAATAATGATAATAATGATAATAATAATAATAATAATCCTCTCTGCTATAGGCACAAGGCCTGAAATTTAGAGGGAGCGGGCCAGTCAATTAGATTGACTCTAATACGCAACTGGTACTTAATTTATCAACTCCGAAAGGATGAGAGGCAAAGTCAACCTCGGCGGAATTTGAACTCAGAACAGCGGTGGACGAAATACTTCTAACCATTTTACCCGGCGTGCTAACGATTCTACCAGCTCGACAAATAATAATAATAATAATAATAGTAATAATAATAATAATAATAATAGTAATAGTAATAATAATAATAATAATAATAATAATAGTAATAATAATAATAATAATAATAATAATATTAATAATAATAATAATAATAATAAAAATAACAATAATAATGGTTACAAATTTTGACACAAAGCTAGCAGTTTTAGGCAAGTAGGCTTAGTCACTACCATCGACCAAAGTACATGATTGTTCTTTATTTTATCGACTGAGCAAGGATGAAAGACACCGGCGGAATTTGAACTCAGAACGTAAAGATCCAGAACATATACTTCAAGGTTATTTTGTCCAATGATAGAAAAGTCCTGATCAGAGGAGATACCATTGAGTCGGCAACGGGAGAATACCTACGGAATTAGAACTGAACTTTCATAATTAATTGCATTCGATATTATAATAGACATGAAAATCCGGAGGAATTTAACAGGTAAATAGCGCGGTAAAATACCTACTTACATACATATACCTATTTACCTACCTACATGATACAGCCATAATAATTTTTTAAAAATTCTTAAAATGAAAGTTATTAACTATATAAAAAGATTTTAGAAAAACAGATTGACCTGAATCTTTAGGAAGATTTTCGCATTGTGTATGTAAACGCTTTCATCAGTTAAGTTTTTCTATCACACGTGATCGTTGACATTACGGCTACAGAAAATCCATTTATTAACATGTAATATTAATTGGTAGATAAAACCTTAGACAGAAAAATTAAGGTTTTGAATTACAACTAATTTATTATAAAACCGCCCGCGAAAAAATTAAGTACATTGACGTAAATTTTATGGGGATAAATCAGTAGAAAGAAGGTTTAATAGGGATCCATGGTTGGTCAGTTTCATGATTAAATGAATTTCGCTTTAAATGTTTGCAATCTTATATAGTTACACGTGGAACTCTGCTATAACCAAAGATCTAAGTGTATTGGTTATTATTGTATAGATTCTCTAAAAATATTACCAACATACTTACGCACGCACACGCGCGCGCACACACACACATACACACACATTAATATGCATACTTATATTTGAGCATGTGTGTTTCATGAGAAACTTTTTCCTCAAAGATCATACACCAGCATGACCGCAGCCACTTGGCTGAAACACATAAATAAATAAATAAATAAATACATAGGGTTGGCACGAAGCATTAAGTAAATGAATGTAAGAGAGCTAAATCAAACCGTGTATAGTTTTGTTTTATTATTTTGTCTTCTACCTGAAGAACTGTAACTCAACACGTAAAGTCATAAAAATATACATCAATACTGCAGTGATGCCTTGTCTTCAATTCTAAATTATGGTCTATATTAGAAACGTTTAAGGGAAGGGAAATTAATTGCTCTTTTTTTTATCGCTTTGTCACAAGAGAAAGAGAAGCGTTCACGAATCACCAGCCAGTCGCAGATATCATTTCAGGAATGAAGCAAACACTTCGTTATCTTTATGCATTTCTAACAGACAGCAGCGACTTATATGAAAATTACTTGCCTCACTCAAGACCGGAAGCTTGCTCCCGATAGCCTT
>NC_068986.1:51313669-51314447 GCF_001194135.2 Octopus bimaculoides
ATATTGTGGCACTCCGTCGCTTACGACGTCGAGGGTTCCAGTTGATCCGATCAACGGAACAGCCTGCTCGTGAAATTAACGTGCAAGTGGCTGAGGACTCCACAGACACGTGTATCCTTAACGTAGTTCTCGGGGAGATTCAGCGTGACACAGAGTGTGACAAGGGTGGCCCTTTGAAATACAGGTACAACAGAAACAGGAAGAAAGAGTGAGAGAGAGAGAGTTGTGGTGAAAGAGTACAGCAGGGTCCGCCACCACCCCCAGCCGGAGCCTCGTGGAGGTTTAGGAGTTTCCACTCAATAAACACTCACAACGATCGGTCTGGGAATCGAAACCGCGGTCCTACAACCGCGAGTTCGCTGCCCTAACCACTGGGCCATTAAGCCTCCGCGCACACAGACACACATGTATATCCAAAGAGAGAGAGGTGGGGCAAAGAGAGTGGAAGTTGTTAAACGTCGTTATAGAGAGAAAGTGGAGGGAAGGGAAGAAAGAGAGAAATCGAGGAAGAAAGGGTGATATCCGAAAGAGAGAAACGACAAATACTTGTCAAAGTCTCAGTTTTGTTGCCCTAGTAACCACACCTTTTGAGATGGAGATTTCTAACCTAGTCCAGTCGCTTCCTCGCCTCATTTTACATGTCCCTGTAAATTCTCGCCGCAATCCGAGGACGCCTACTGTCATTGAACCCTGCATAACCACTAAATGAGACATGCAAACATACAACTTTCGGCCATTTCACTTTTATATATATATATATATATATATATATATATAT
>NC_068986.1:51315997-51316509 GCF_001194135.2 Octopus bimaculoides
TATATATATATACGTATATATATTAATATATATATATATATATATATACGTATATATATTAATATATATTTATATATATATACATATATATATATTTATCTATTTATTTATTTAATTATGCGTTTCAGCCAAGTGGTTGTGGTCGTGCTGGAGCACCTCCATGACTTTCTGTCTTTATGCTGTGCTCATTTCACGTTTCTTGTATGGCTCTTCTCCTCCACCTGATATAGTCCAATCAAGAATTTTGATGGCACATCTGGTGTATAAGAGAATTTGACGTCGCTACTCTCAACTGTGTCTCATTTCCAGCCATTGGCTTGTCTAGTATCGTGGAGAGGAAAGTGTCGAATTTTGTTTTGAAGACCTCTATATCCATGTCTTGCAGGTTTCTCAATTGTTCTGGCAGAGCATTAAAGAGCTGAGGTTCCGCCTTCAAGGCGGTGCTCCAGCATGGCCGCAGTCCAATGATTGAAACAATCGAAAGGTAAACGGTATATTTGTTTCAAATTATG
>NC_068986.1:51323937-51325389 GCF_001194135.2 Octopus bimaculoides
GTCGGGCTGTTGGTTCATCCGGTATTGTGGAGGGGAGGATGTCCAGTTCCTTTTTGAAGACATCTATTTCCACCTTATGCAAATTTCTTAATTTTTGTGGAAGGGCATTGAAGAGCTGTGGGCCTTCGAACCCTAAATTATTTCCATACTTGGTCCTGAATTTAAACGGAGTAGATGGTACCGTTGTCATTTGTCTAACACTTGAATGTCAAAGTTAGGTACTAGCCCTTCTAGGAGTTTCCGTATGTATATTACAGCATATCTCTCACGCCTTCGCTCCAGGGAGTAAAGCTGTAGTTTTCTCAGCCCTATCTCTGTAGCTCATCCGCTGCATTGTTTCAATTTTTTCAGTGTAGTGGCGTTGGACTGCTTCAAGCTCCGCTGTTAGTTTGGCACTATGTGGTGACCATAACTGGGAACAGAAGTCCAGGCGGCCGAGAACAAAGATTCTCCACAGGGTCAACATAGTTTCTTGGTCTCTTGTCTTGAAGGACCTCAGTATCCATCCTGCCAGTTGTCTTCACGTTGCTGCCATCTTGCTTATGTGTATATGAAATGATGCGTCATTGCACATACTGATCCCCAAGTCATCCACTGCTTGTAACTCTGGGATTGTAGTGCCTGCGGGTCCTGTGAATGTAGATTGTACTGTATTTGTGAGTTGATAGTGCAGTGCTTAAAATTTTCCAGCATTAAACTGCATGTTGGAGGGCTATTATGAGCAGTAATGGCCCCAGAACAGGTCCTGGGGGGGGGGCACCACTTAGGATTTGAGTTTCCTCAGAAAGGGTCCCATTGGCTGCAACTACCTGACCTCTGTTTTTAAGGAAGTCATGCAGCCTCTCACCCAGTTTACAAGCAATGCCAAGGTCTCGTGTCTTATCATGCCATGATCTACCTTATCAAATGCCTTTGCGAAGTCAAGGTATATCACACGGAGATCTGAATGGTCAAGCAGCTGTTTCAAAACCCAGTCATAGTGTTGTAAGAGCTGTGTGAAGCAGCTTCTTCCTGGACGGAAGCCATGCTGAGTATAGTTAAGTAGGTCATTTTCTTCTACGAACATTATCAACTTCTTTCTGATTATTCACTCCACGACTTTACTAATATGCAAAGTCAGAAAGATTGGCCGGTAGTTTTTGGCCTCTGCTCTGCTTCCATCTTTGTGGATAGGGCATATAATACTTTCTTTCAGCTTTTTAGGAGGTATACCACTTGCAAGGAAACTTTGGAAAAGTATCTGAAGTGGTTTCGTTAAAGCCTGCTTACATGACTTTAGGAGATAATAGTTGGGAAGCCATTAGGATCAGTGGTGGAGCATGAGCTCATGTCATCTATGGCCGCTGTTACATATGTTTCCTCAGTGTTGATGTAATCGATGGCTGGCGCCTCCTTTCTTAGAGTTGCAATATCAAAGAATTCAGCTGGATTTTTATCTGCATGAAGCCGAGA
>NC_068986.1:51325399-51328084 GCF_001194135.2 Octopus bimaculoides
GGAGACGTGAAGACACTTTTAAATTGTTCGCTGGGTCCGCCGTCAGTGAGTCATTCCCTTGGAACAATGGTCCTGTCTTATAGTGTATTGTAACTGTTTCCTTTGCGAATTTATAGAAAGCTTTCGGATTTGTATTTATGCTTTCCACAGCCCTTTTCCCTCTATCTGCACTTTCCCTTTCGTGAGAGAGATTGATCTTGATTTCAGTTTCTAGGAGCGCCCGTGTTAAGATAGTCCTCTCTCTATCTTTCAGTTGCCTATTCAGCCGCTTTGAGGTCCTTGACCTGCGTCTCATGAGGATTTTTCTGTCCTTGGGAATCTTGTTTGACAGTGCCCACGCCTTTCTTTCTGGGATATATTTAGTGCATGTAGCTTGCACTGTTGACATAAACTGATTGAGTTTCAGATCAATATTGGATCAATGTTTTGCATACACAGAATGTTGGACCATATATATATGCATATATATACATATGTATATATATAGATATATACATATGCATATAAATATATATATATGTATATATATATACATATGTATATGTATATATACATACACATATGTATATGTATATATGTATATATATATATATATACACATATGTATATGTATATATGTATATATATACACATATGTATATGTATATATGTATATATATACACATATGTATATATACATACGTGTATATATATATGTATATATATGTATATATATATGTATATATATATATATATATATATATATATATATATATATATATATATATATATATATATATATATATATATATATATATATATATATATACTTATGTATATATATGTATATATACTAATACATCCATTTGTTGTTTACACCACCTGTCTTCGTCTGTTGGTTTTTCGTGAATTCTCCTATATATATGTATATATATACATACACATATGCATGTATTTATATACATATGTACATATACATATATCAAAAGAATGTGTTATAATAGTATTCCACAGCTCCAGTACGAACACTTCAGAGTACTTGGGTGTCGATCTGAAGACAGTGCAATCTGAAGACATGTATTGAGAGTGATAAAAATCAAACATCCAGGTGTTTGGAGAGATCACTAGTGATGGGGGCGTTATGCCTCCATTCATCTTCCTACACGGCTTCAGACTCATAGAGGCCTACATCAAGTGCCTGGTGGAGGTAGTGCTGCACTGGGTCAAGAGGGTGGTTACTGGAAGACCATGTGCCTGGCAACAGGACTCTGCACGATACCACACAAGCAGGAACACCCAGTTATGGCTGTCAGACAATTTCTGCAACCACATCAAACCTAACATCTACCCACCTAACTCCCCAGACTCCAACCCACTTGATTATAATGTATGGGGCGCAGTTGAGAGAGAGGCTAACAAAACTCCTTGTAACGCCATAGATAAACTGAAGACAAGGATTATGGTAGCATTCACCAACTTAAATAAGAAGATAGTCCAGAAGAGTTGCAGGAGATTCTCAAGTCGTCTGGAGGTCGTGGTTGAAGCCAATGGCGATTTTATTGAATAAATATACTGTTTAGTATTTCAAGATATTTTTATGCAATTTTGGTAAATATATCTGTTAAAATGAGATGCCAGTGTTATTTTCATTCTTGCGTAATTTAGACGACAGTTTATTCACTGCACCCTGTATATATATATATATGTATATATGTATATGTATATATATATGTATATATATATATATGTATGTATGTGTGTGTGTCAGTGTCTCTGTGAATATATATATATGTGTATATATATATGTATATATACGTATATATATGTATATATGTATACATATATATATACACACATATATATCTATATATATATATATATATACATATATATGTATATACACATGCATATACGTACACATACCCCACACATATATATATGCATGTATGTATGTATGCATTTATGCATGCAGGTATGTATTATATAAGTACATAAAGGCAATAAATATTCATTTGCGTATATTACAGCAAAAACTAAATACATATAAATACATTTTCCCATCTTTAGCAAACACTTGCGGATTAGCGACTACAAAAGTTGAACATCTGCTAGACTATCAAACGCCGGCGCCCTTAAATCTTAATCTGCTTTATCGTATTGTAATTCTCGGAAAATAAAAGAAAGTTAATAAATAAAGGATTCTACAAACTCGGTGTTTCGCCATTTAATAAAACATAATGTTCATTTTCCTAATAGTCACGTACAGAGAATTAATAAAGATTGAGAAAAACCTTTGCTGTCATCGAGTTAACCTTCTCTGTCGCTGAAATGGCTCATACTGTTGTCAGTGTTGAATTTCCAGGATAGTGCATTTCAAAAGACAATGAATAAATAGCTACAGACGTGGAGGAAGAAGTTTGCTTCTCAACCACATGGTTTCGGGTTCAGTCCTACTGCGTGGCACCTTGGGCAAGTGTCTTCTTCTATAGCCTCGGGCCGACCAAAGTCTTGTGAGTGAATTCAGTAAACTGAAACTGAAAGCCCGTCGGGTGTGTGTATGTCACGTGATAGACCAGGTTATCAGATGTTGTTAGAAATCGCTGGTCACAATGCGCATTTTCATTGTTTTAGCCTTCAAATGACACCACTTCGAAAGGGGGACTGAAGCAAAGTGATCTAAATTGTTTTGCTTAAGAACACAACGCG
>NC_068986.1:51328244-51333046 GCF_001194135.2 Octopus bimaculoides
ACACACACACACACACACACACACACACACACACATGATGACTCTCCCGTCGAAGATGACGTATGTGTGTTCTACGTTTGCCGAACGCCCTGCACAAGTGATTTGTTTATAGTGATCGAATGATCGTGCCGCACATTAGCTCACTCTCTCTCCATCAAATCGGCATTGCCTGGACAGGTACACAATGTGCCATGCGTCAGGTGTCGAAGTCACTTCAGAGCAGCATGGGATAAAGCGCCATCGAGAGTGCAAAATCCTAACCACTTAGCCATGAGTCCTCATATATCTATGTGTGTGTGTTTTTGTGTCTGTATTTGTCCCCCCAATACCACTTTACAATCGGTGTTGCTGTGTGTGTGTACGTCCCCGTAACTTAGCGGTTCGGCAAAACTGCCCGATAGAATAAACATTAGGCTTAAAAATAAGTCCTTTGGTCGATTTGTTCAGCTAAATTCCTTCAAGGCGGTGCTCCAGCATAGCCGCAGTCAAATGACTGAAACAAGTAAAAGATAACAAAAAGATAAGTAAGTATTGATGATGGAACATTATATTTAGTATAAAAATGAATATTTTTTTCATCTTTTATTTAGGAGACTACGTAGTGTCCCTGACCCCTTCGGTGCCTCCGAACCTGGTAGGTGGGAAGGAGACAGGTATCCTGAAGCCTGAGTTCAGGCTCGAATACTGGCAACAAGGAGGAATAATCTCCGCTGAAAGCACTTAAGGTGCCAGTTGGTGGCGATAAATCGGGTGATGGATTAAGCCCATCTCCCAAGTAGACAATGTTATAATTTGAAACCAGAACGCCCAGATTCGGAACAAATACCGCAATGCATCGGGTTGAAGATTCGGAACAAATACCACAGTGTATCGCGTTCAACTAGTGCATATTTTATTGATCCCGAAAGGATAAAATGTAAAGTCGACCTCGGCAGAGTTTGAACTCAGAACACAAAGACGGACGAAACGCCGCTAAGCATTTTTTCCCGGCGTGCTTACGATTCTGCCAGCTCACCGCTTTTGTATTACAAAACATATTGCTGTCTAGATCCCCTGCATATCATCATCATCATCACCACCGTCATCATCCGGTCGAGCGACTTACCCGGACCAAAGCATCTCGATTCAGCTATGCAGCATGAACGTCTGGCTTGGATTTTAGCCACACTTGTCTTTGACGAACATCTCATCTTACATACACCACAACAGATAATAGCAGTAATTCATTAACTGAACTGGTAGGTTCTGGCTGTTGGTATTTTGTTATCTGTTCATCCGATCAGTATCTGGTGACGCTTACCATTGATTCAGTAAGATTAGTTTGCCGAAATAGTTCATGGCTTTTATCCTGCGTCACATGATTTCAACCCTGGCTCGTGGGGGTGGTTACATGTTATTTAATCCTTAACTGGGCCCCTAACAGGATCAATTACTCCTGGTCAGAGTAGACTTGGGGACAATAGTGACTAAGAGGTGATTCCGCATTCCTCAAAACACCGGAACTCTCAAACCAGGGCCCTCTGCAAGATGTAGCTTGAAGCCATACCCAGAATACGCACACCAGGGCCAACAATTTTTGGAGAAGGATAAGTCTGTTACATCGACCCCATTATTCAACTGGTACTTATTTTATCGACTCCAACGGGATGAAAGGTAAAGTCGACCTCGGTAGAATTTGAACTCTGAACGTGATGACGGACGAAATGCCACTAAATATTTTTTCCGGTGTGCTAAAAATTCTGCCAGCTCACCGCCTTCGCACCTATGTATATTAAAAATACAACGTGAAATAAAGTGTCTTGCTCAAGGACAGAACGCGCAGCCAGGAATCGAACTCCCGACCTTACGATCGTAATCCGAACACCTTAACCACTAAGCAACGCGCCTTTACTATGGCGATTCGGCAAAAGAGGCCAATTGAATAGGTACTGGACTTGAAAATAAGTCCTGGGGTCGATTTGTTCCACTGAACTATTCAAGGCGGTGTCCCAATAACTGAAGCAAGTAAAAGATTAAAGATACAGAAAGACGAGACGGTTATAGCTGGAACAGCTTTGTTCATGGATCTTCTTTACCAAGGGTGACTGGGACTAACAACAACAACAACAACAGTTACCGTCATAAGGTAGTAGTGGTAAAGATGGTAGCAGCGATTGAGAAGGTGGAGTGTTAACAAAGGCGGTGGAAAATTTACAACGGTGGTTCTGATGGTGGTAGTAATAACCCTTTCTACTAGCAAAGTGTGGAGGCGCAATGGCCCAGTGGTTAGGGCAGCGGACTCACGGTCATAGGATCGCGGTTTCGATTCCCAGACCGGGCATTGTGAGTGTTTATTGAGCGAAAACACCTAAAGCTCCCCGAGGCTCCGGCAGGGGATGGTGGCGAACCCTGCTGTACTCTTTTACCACAACTTTCTCTCACTCTTACTTCCTGTTTCTGTTGTGCCTGTAATTCAAAGGGTCAGCCTTGTCACACTGTGTCACGCTGAATATCCCCGAGAACTACGTTAAGGGTACACGTGTCTGTGGAGTGCTCAACCACTTGCACGTTAATTTCACGAGCAGACTGTTCCGTTGATCGAATCAACTAGAACTCTCGACGTCGTATGCGACGGAGTGCCAACAACTAGCAAAGTGATTACGGTGACAACGGACAGCATGCCTTGCAGTATTTGTTTCAGATCTCTTGCATTCTGGGTTTAAATCTGGCCTTTTGTCACTGGCGATAACTGGATGGCCTTGGAATGCAAATGGATGCTCAAGATCTATGCATTCAACGAACACTATATGTATATATTTATGTGTGTTTGTCTTTGTGTTTGCTCTTCACCACCGCTTGACTACAGATGCTGGTTTTTATACGTCCCATTAACTTAGCGGTTCGGCATGAAGTACGATAGAATAAGTAACAGACTTAAACTGAACAATAATAAGTACTGGGGTTGTTTCGTTCGACTACAAACCTTTCAAGGTGGTGGCCTAGCATGGCCGCAGTCCATAATGCACACACGCACATGCACACACAAGTAAGTAGACATGCGAAAGAAAAAGGGACTCAACATATTTAGCAGGCGTTACATGTATTATTTAAAACAGTTTGATTTGGTTTTATGCTTAGATAACTGTTTCAAATAATAATAATGATAATAATAATAATAATAATAATAATAATAATAATAATAATAATAATGATAATAATAATAATAATAGTATATGTGTGTGTCTGTGTGTATGTGTATATATATATATATATATATTTATACACACAGACACACACACACATATATATATACACACACACACACACAAATATACATACACACACACACACACACACATATATCATTATTATTGTTATTATTATTATCGTTATTATTTGACGTTTATTATTAGTATTACGTTTAACTTGTACTGTTAAACATGCCAATATATTGGAAACAAAGCAGCATAATCTAAATTACACATCCGCGTGAAATAAATAATGACACACTCACACATACACATACTCATGTATATGTACATGTATGTGTGCGTGTATATCTGAAAAAGCAGGTAAGTGTATACAGATGTATAGTATCCTTCAGACATTGCTTCTTACAAATGCCATGTTCTTTTTCTCTTTATTCAGGGTGGTATATACGTGGTCCAGCTATTAGATACTTATGGCGCCCCAATATCTATATTGTTTGTTGTCTTTCTGGAATCCGTAGCAGTTTCTTGGATTTACGGTAAATATCTATCTATCTATCTATCTATCTATCTATCTATCTATCTATCTTGCAAGCTAACAAGGTACATGTTATATATATATATATATATATATATATATATATATCGTGAGAATTTACAAAAAAACAAAAAAAACAAAAGACGAAGACGGGTGTGTAAACAACAAACAGATGTATTAGTTTAACGCTCGGGAAGTGAGAAAGTCTTTTGCTTTTCGACACAAATAAACAGAGAGAGAAAATAAAAAGAGGTTTAGTGGCTAGTGAAGTATCAATAATATTAATACAAAAACCTTTTGCTTTTGTACGTACCTGCTGTTTGCTTCACACTTACTTCAAAGAAGTGGCAAAGCGAAAGAGAGGAGGACAGAGAGGAAGTAAGAGAAAGAGAGAGTATGAGAGAAAGAAACAGTGAAAAAGACAGTGAATGGTGACGGCATTCGTTTCGTGTTTTTAAATGTTTATCACATCGCAAAAGAAGTAGATACATAGATATATATACACATTATTAAATCAAAAGCGAGAGAGAAGAGGGACACACAGGAAGTGAAAGAGAAAGAGAGAAACTAAGAGAGACAGCAGATACATAAATCCAAAGAAAAGTTCAAACATAGATACATACACACAGCAAATATTGGATGTCAATTTCACTTTTCATTACCACACGAGGATAAAATTAACTCACAAATGGCTGAGAGCTCTGCAGACATGCATAACAGAATTACTATCCCACTCATCACCCAGCGGAACATCTCAAATGTAGTAGCTGGAAAGAATAGTGCTGCACAGTTCTTGACTGATATTCATTTACGGCTGAGCAGAATGAGCTACGTGAAATGAAGTCTTTCGCTCAACATGTCACCAAGTCTATGAATCGAACCTGTAACTTTATGATCGTGAACCTGTGACTTCGCTGGCTGTGTGGTAAGAAGTTTGCTTCTCAACCACATGTTTCCAGGTTCGATCACACTGCGTTGCGCCTTGGGTGTTTTTTTTTTTATTATAGTCCGAGCCGAGCAGAGTCTTGGGGTGGATGTGGCAATGGAAACTGAATGAAGTACGTAGTATATATATA
>NC_068986.1:51334833-51337850 GCF_001194135.2 Octopus bimaculoides
GTGATGGATATATAATATAATATAATATATATATATATATATATATATATATATACATATATGCGTATGTGTGTTTATCTGCCAAAATGTTGATTTATGTCTGTCTGCTTGCTTGTCTGTCTGTCTATCTATCTATCTATCTATCTATCTATCTATCTATCTATCGTCTTTTACATTGATATTCATGAACTATGTAAATATACGCAAACAAATAGCATTTGGTATTTTAATTGGGTGAAGGTATTTGTATTGAATTTATTTTGTTTACTCTAAATGGCATTTGTATTAATGATGATCTGTTTCTAAAAGCTCAGGGTCAATTTTGGTATAAGGTACTTCAAGAAATGTGCAGTAGAGGTTAAAGTCGAAAACGGCGAGTGAGAATTTTTTTACTAAAAAAGCATTAGTAAATATATTAAACCTTTGTGAATTGACATACATACACAGGTGCATACATACATAGACAAGTTCATGCATGTATATATATCATACATACATGCATATATACAAATATTAGGTCTGCACAATCGCATACTTAGCGTGGGAGGTTATTTCATTGAATTTACGATAAATACTAGACTCAAACATTAATGTTATAGATATGATTCTCGTTAAATAACTGGTTATTCCTGTAATCGTTGTCACTGAAAAAAAAAGAAACCGTTATTCTAGATCATAGGTGATATGTCACTAACTTTAGTTCACTATGCAGAGATTTGCTTCAAACAACGTGTTATGACACATCAACAAAAACAGTGACAATGGGAGAGAAGCAGCAACGAGAAATGAAAGAGAATTTTATTAATTGTAGCTATAAGAGGAATCGACGCCATAAGAGAACTCCCACTGTTAATAACATGAATACACTGAAACTAGAAAATATACTGGGGTGAAATTCACTCAGAGGTATGTTACTTTATTATAAATATTTGCACAATATAACACATGCAAATAGCATTTGTTGAAAGCAGGAGGAGGGTTAACGACTAATTTATTTAAAAAAATAACAAGACAAATTTTATTCCGCAAATATCACGTGAACATGAACCTAAAACAGTTATGACTATAGTTATTATTATTGATTTTATCAGGTTCGTTCTTATTCCTGGTAGAATTTATGTGGGTAGCGGGTTACTACCTGCAACCTTAGGTATCCACAAGCTTTCAATAGTCTTTCAAGAACTTGAAGACCCTCCCGATAGTCTCCGCTGTCCCTAAGCGGCAAACATTCTGTAGAAGCTCTACAGGACATTCTATCTCAATTTCCTTCAAGTATTTGTCTATATATTTTCTTACAGTTCACAATGCACCAATTATTAAAGGCACAACGTTTACAGTTTCTTGCAATTTCAAATTTTAAGGGATTATATGTCTTTTGCTTTTCATCCTCTTTCTTTACAAACCTGGGATCAAATGGGCATGATGGATCAACTAGTAAGCAGCTTCGCTTTTCCTTGTCTATTACTGTCATGTCTAGTCTGTTATTTTTCTAGTTTCTTATTCATTTGAATCGGAAAATCCCACAAAATTTTGCATTTCTCCACCTCCAGCATTATTATTATTATTATTATTATTATTATTGAGTGAGAGAGCAGTGCATGCCATCAAAGTGACACTGGGGTAAACTATAACGAAGCCCAATATACCCATCATGACTACCCGTCTGACAAGGGTACACCAGGCACATGCATCACAACGATATGTACGTGACATGGTGATCTCATATCAAGACAAACAGCGCATGACCGTGCAGGTGGGGCCCAGTTAGAATTTTGTTCAGGTCGAGTAGCCCACCCCGCTCAAAAGGTCCCTGAATAAGGTTCGTTTAAGGATGTTGAGCAAAACACCCATGTTTTCAAAGGTGAATTATTGAAACCCCCCAAAATTCTTCTCAACATATGGCTATGATGCGCCCCCTCTACTTCTGCTCATGATCGGAGATGCACATATCGTCACCAAGGGACATGCTCAACTGGTTAAGGTCAAACAACTCACAAGCAAATCTGTGGTATTAAGCAGAATATTTGCTGTAGCCCATCTTTTATACCAAGACAAAACAATGTACATGATCACAGTTCCAATCAGTTAAGATCAGAAGCCATGAGAGCCACTGCCTGGTACTATTATTATTATTATTATTATTATTATTGAGTGAGACGGCAGAGCATGCCATCATGTGACACTGGGGTATAAATATACGAAGCCCGGTATACCCATCATGACTACCCGTCTGATAAGGGTACACCAGGCACATGCGTCACACTTATATATGCGCGACAAGGTGATCTCACATCAAGATAAACAGCGCATGACCTTGAAGGTGGGGCCCAGTTACAATTTTCTTCAGGTCGAGTAGCCCATCCTTCTCTAAAGGTCCCTGAATAAGGCTTCTTTAAGGATGTTGAATGAAACACCCATGTTTCCAGAGGTGAATTATTCAAACTCCAAAGACTACCTCTCAACACATGGCTATGATGCTCCCCCACTACTTCTGCTCGTGATCAAAGATGCACATATTGTCAGTCACTAAGGGATATGCTCAACTGGTTAAGATCTAGCAACTGACAAGTAAATCTGTGGTACTGAGCAGTAAATTATTATTATTATTATTATTATTATCATTATTATTATTATTATTATTACCATACTGTCACTATTATCATTAATATTACAATCAATAATCATTATTCTAGGAGTGAACAGATTTAGTGATGATATCGAATCCATGATCGGTACCCGCCCAGGTATCTTCTGGCGTGGCTGTTGGGCGGTGGTCAGCCCAGTCTTCTTGTTGGCAAGTATTTAATTATCTATATTTCAACACAATTCTACCAAAAGACTAATTGAAAACATATGTATGAATGTACGAATGTATGGTATGTATCTATACCTAACTACCTACATTTCTGTCCGTATTCTATCTATCTATCTATCTATCTGTGTGCATATGTGTATGTATGTATATGTATATATATATGTATATATATATGTATATATATATATATATATATATATAT
>NC_068986.1:51337883-51338324 GCF_001194135.2 Octopus bimaculoides
ATATATTATTTTATTTAAAAGAGTTCCAACTCTGTCTGTTTTTTATGTTTTATTTATATTCTTGTAAAATTAATGTGGGATATAGAATATGGAATATATAATATATAATATAAAAATGGATGGTACAATGAAATGAAGTATTGAATGTCTTATTGAATATATGGAATATGTCTTATTGAATATATGAAATATTGAGTGTTCAATATAAAGGATCATATGCTATGCATTTAAATTGATGTAATGATTGCATTACTCAATTAGAGTCGTTTGAAACGATCGTACTGCATTACCTCTGAATATCCTGTTGCGTGTTTTGATTTTAATCACCTTATTTTGAAATTGTTTTGAAATTGTATGGATAATACTGTACTAAATTCTGGTGCCTCAACTTAAGTACCTAATTCATCTGAACACACACACACACACACACACACACACACA
>NC_068986.1:51339369-51341821 GCF_001194135.2 Octopus bimaculoides
TTATTATTATTATTATTATTATTATTATTATTATTATTGTATTTTGACAATTTTTCTATATGTGACAGTGGATTTTCATCGATGAGTTCATGAACCTTGGTTCTTTTCCCTAAAACGATATATTTATATATATTTTACTCTGTGAAACTTAATTTAATTTTAATTTTTAATAAATTGATTTTAATTGAGATTTTACCTGTAATCTTGGATTTTATCCCTAATATATATATATATATATATATATATATATATGTATGTGTGTATGTACGTACGCATATATATATATGTGTGTGTGTGTGTGTGTGTGTGTGTGTTTGCATAAAATAGCTCTGCTATACATAAACAATAAAAGTATAAATTTATCTTATATTTTTGGCTCTGTAATGTTTGTTCTCGACAATAAATATGTATATATATATATATTGTTTCCCCTGTATCCTTTCCACAGATGTTATTCACTTTATCTGTCGTGAGCGACAGTGGCCCAGTGTACGGAACTTATCAATACCCGTCGTGGTCTATCGGAATTGGTTGGATTATAGTGTGTTCTTCTTTAATATGCATTCCGCTTTATGTAATATATAAATTCTTCACATTGGAAGGATCAGTGTGTGAGGTAAGTATAAATCATTTACAACTTCTATTTCAACATCTATGCAGCCCTAATTGACGCTAGCTATGTGTTTTCGATACGAGCCGTATCATGCCGTTAAGACGAATCGCTTGACAATGACGTGACTCTGGCTTTGATCTTTACTTGGTATTAAAGTGCCTGCTCGCATGATATCGGTGTCTGCTGAAGCCGTGTCACTGAGTTTCTAAGCTGATGGACTCGTTCTTGATTCGTCGCCTTTATAGGATTTCATTCTGTTGCAAGTATTTATATAAAACCTCCCGTCTAAAGATAGCCGAAAGCTCAAGAATCGGAGAGATTTGCTTGCAGAAGTTCATAGGAGATGATCTTATTCTGACTATGCCATTAAAACAATGTTTGTCTCAAACTTTATGTTCCAGGGCTTACCTTCAATATGAGCAGGACTGATGGTTCTGAAAATTCTCGGTCTCCTTCCTTGTGTATTTCAAGACGATGCCATATCGGAAGAGAACGAAGCCCTCGTCAATTTAACAGCAGTGTCCTTGTTTACGGGAATGTTACACACAGCGCATACAAACACAAACACTCTGACACACACATAATGTATGCAAGCATGTATGCACGTAGGCATGTATGTATGTGTGCATGTATGCGTCTATGTATGTGTGTATGCGTGTGCGCACATTGGTGTGTTTTATGCAATGTATTTATGCAACTGATGATATGTAAGTGCAGTTATGCGGGATGTAAATGACGAGTTTGCATATGGACAAATAATAACAAGCAGCCTGGTAGATGCGTGAAAATAACTGTTGACTGAAGCCTTTAAGCACGTAGACATTTTGCTCTCGTAAAATCACCAACTATCAGCAATTCATCGGTCTTCAACCGGGATTTAGACTTGAGTGGATCGTAGCCACACTAACACTGGACAATCTGCAGTGGAGATGTGTGGATGATGCCCTTGCACTGACCCATTCTTGAGGCTGAGTCGTAAAAATTCACCAAGCCTTTAACGCTGTCCGCAAAACATTAAGTTTGATTGTACAGACAAGAAGGCAATATTTCGAACGCAGTATAGCCGTGAAAATCGAAGAAAGATTGGGTATTGTTACCCTTATAAGATGGAAAAAAATTGTCACGGGACTTTCTGTTGTTTTCACGGCTGTACAATACGAAACACATTCCACGCTTCTAAAAACAAAATAAAAGTTTATGTACATGCATTGTTGTTGCATTAAGTTTGATATTAAATATCCAACAACGTTTCATTGTTCGATCTCATTGCTTCATTCCATTTACGTTGCACTCAAATCCAGTCATATTTGATGGAGAAGAAGAAAGCCGGATTTCTTCACCCTGATTCCGCACACTTTAATAGCATGACATACTGTATAGCAATGAACAAACTCCTGTCACATGGTTAGATGTGATTAGACTGTGCAGACAAGTTCTCTACGAAGTTTCGCTTGCATGTTGTCTGCTAGAAATTATGGATCATAATATTTGAAGCGTTTGTGTGCCACAGGGAGCAAACAAACAAGCAGATCATGCGATACTAATACCATTCAGAGACTAGTGAACTGCCAGTACTACGTAAATAGTAGCAGAGAAAAAAGAGAAAAATACAAAGGTGAAATTAATGATAAAGATTGTATATAGTCAGCAGATGAGATCCAGAGATTATCAGTATAGGAGACACATTGGGAAAATGATTCAAATTTAAACTCCGATGTCTTTAGGAGAGATCAATTTCACTGATAAACAATGGCTGTAAGAGGGATCAAATTTAGGAGGTATCGAGGCTAATATATTTAATTTGTTTGTCTGCATAATTGCCTATATATATATATATAT
>NC_068986.1:51341946-51344591 GCF_001194135.2 Octopus bimaculoides
TAAGGCACTAAAAGAGAATGACTCTCCCCAGACACATCTCTCTCTTCTATCTTTTCTCTTGACAAAGAAAATATTTCTCCAGCGTTCGCTGTTTTACCCTCGTTCTAGTCTAACAACCCTCCATGTTTGTTTTCGTTCGGTTTCCTTGTATGTCTCCACTGTGCTGTTTCATCTTGATAGATGATAGCTGTCCCTTCAACATACATACCACACCCCATTACATTGCACAATCCATCCGTTGACGAGCCCTCAGATGACTTTTAAGACCAGCTACTGACTGACAAGGTTTAAAACAGATATTCAAATTTCTTCTACATCTTTACCCTTTGGAATTCGATTTTGAAAAGAATGTTTTTGTGAGCTAGCATGTCTTTTAAGTCCAGGCTTACAAGTTTTGTGACATATGACACAAGACGTAAGAAGCAGTTCTGGTTCAAGATCGTTACCTACCTGGGCATTTCGATTTTCATGACTTCATATGATTCACGTATCCTGCTTTTGACAATAGTACACGATCACACACACGCGCGCGCGCGCATTCTACACGTATGTACCAAATAACATACTGTTAGCTATTGTTTCGTTGGTTGTGCATTTCTACGGGAAGGGAGAGAATAGCCTTGTCAAATGTAATTGTATAATAATTTTCATTTCTTTTTTCGTTAGTGAAATAAGTTTGAGTTTCATGGAATGCAGTGTATCATATACACTTTATGCATTTATTTAATTCATTTTCCTTTCTTGATTTAACTAAAAATCCTCAATACTTGTATTTAGCAGCGATTTCGATTGGGCTGAATATCTCCAGTACAAAGTAATTGAGTTTATTAATTACATTATATTATTTCAATGTGGAATGGGAGAGGAAAATTATAAAAAGTATCTTATTACGTCTCTCGATTTGATGTAATTTTGATACATTCAAATTTACATGGCATTTCGTTAAACTATGTATTTATTGTACTTAAGAAATATGCGCACTCACACGCAAACAAAAACACTACAAACACACACACATCACGATATATATATATACATACACATATACATATAAACACCACACATTTACATATACATATATATAATGCCCATGATTTTATGTGTCAAATGTGTCAATATTTTTTTAATAATTTTTGCAGAGACTTAGGAAAATGATTCAACCGTCGGAGCTTCCAAAGCACGTGCAGCGACAAGAGGCCGAACCGATCTTTCTATGAGTGAATGGCCGCATCAATGTTCCATGTAAATTCCTATTTCGGTGACTGTCATCCAAAGAAGAGGAAAGAGAGTGAATCTAGAAGTGAGGAAACAGTTAGACGTCTGTGTCAAATTTGCACTGAGAGGGGAATCTATCTTTCTTCCCTTTTCTCCTTTTTCACAATTATGTGACTTAGTCTACGATGAAGACACAGAAAAGCTAATCAGTTCGACCTCTCAGCTATTGGGTTTTCTAACCTCTCTTACCTTTTGACTATATATTTGTTTTCGTATTCTATATTTTAATTTTTTTTCCTATCTTTTTGTATGTGTCAGTTGAGGTGGAACAAATCCCAGTTGTGTGAAGGAGATGAAATATTTGTTGTTAGTGACTTAAAAACAAACAAATTTTATCTGTGCTTTATAACGTCTTCTCTCTCCTTTCCGCCCCTTTCTCTCTCTCTCTTTCTCTCTCAAATACATTCGATATACCGTACTAAACAATATAGGTGCCGAATTACTCTCATCTCTAGCCTCGTTGTCGCGAGAATTAAAATAACGTCGTTATACATAGATTGAAGGACCGATTCTATTTCTTCTTGTGCTTGTTCTAGATCTTGCTTTATCTTCTTGATCTTTTCCTCCTCTATCATTATTTCAGCATTAACTGAATAAAGTACCAGTTAAATACAGGACTCAGTATAATGGCCTCTAGTGTCTATGATTGAAGTTATTATTTCATCATTGACTTTACAAGTTCCAATTCTCTTTTTGCCAATTGTCTTTTAGCTTTTCTCATTTTTTAAAAACTGCTTAATTATTTTCTTCAATTTCTTTACTTTCTTTCTCCCTAGTTAACTTCTTAAATATTCTCTTCCTTTTGGTATTCATTTCATCACTATGTTTAACTTCATCGCTTTGTTTTATCTCCTGCCTTCATTATCATCTTCTTTCTCTTCGCCCTCCTCTTCTGTCCCCTTCCTTTGTTCATTCTTCTCTTCATTATTAATTCATAATTATTTAACAATCTACCCTAAAATATTCTTATTCTGGACATCTTCCTTTCCACTTTTAACCACCTTAATTTTGTTTAATCTTCTTCCATTTCCCCCTCCACTTACCTGTAACATCTATTTTGATACTTTTTATTCTTCCGCTATTTTTCTCCGACTGGTTTTTTTCCAGGATCGAACTCCTTTATTTTCTTCCTTCGACTTTTCCTTACTCTTCTACCAATCAACTTAAAACAGTTGGAGGATCCTCAACTAAGTGAACTCGAGATATTTCAGGGAAGATTCTTGATTATGAGAATAATCGTTTTATTTTACTGGATTGTCCATTCTTATCTACCTTCACACGTTTTCTAACAGCAGACATACACGTATAAAGATAAACACACACACACACACACACACACACACACACACACACACACACACACACACACA
>NC_068986.1:51345726-51346771 GCF_001194135.2 Octopus bimaculoides
ATATATATATATATATATATATATATATATGTATATATGTATATATATATATAATATATATATATATATATATATATATGCTTAATGTTCATCTCAAGACAGGGGTTTCATGGATCTGCGATCTTCAGGCAAGAACTACTACAAATTCGTGTGGTTGTTCATTTATATTCGTTGGTTACTGCTGATTTTGTGTGTGTGTGTGAATGCGCATATGTCTGTGTCTGTTGGGTTGTTGTTGCATTTGTGTTTTGATTAGCTATATATTTTTTTATCGTAGGCATTAAATGAACAGCCACACCGAAATGTAACCGTTCTCATCATGCAAACGCAGTGATGTGAAACTCATGTTGCGAGATGAATATTCATTTCAAACCATATACTCTACATCTTTTGCATATTCTTTTCCTTAAGTCGTTCAACATTTGCGTGTGAGTACAGAGAAACTGAGAGAGAGAGATAGAGAGAGAGGGGAAGGAGAAAGGAGGAGAGAGATGGTTCGTAAAATATACTCTTTTGTTGGTTCCAGCCAAATGAGTGTGGCCATGCCGGGGCGTCGTTATGAAAGCTAATGGAAAATATCTTGAGCGTGACTTACTATCACAATGTTATTTGTTATGTACAGAAGTATTTGGTTATATATTACTGTTCAGAAACTACGGGATAAAAGTAACCTAATGATAATAATAATAATAATAATAATAATAATAATAATAATAATAATAATAATAATAATAATAATAATGATGATATGATTTGATTTTCACTCACACAGATAATTATACAAATACAAACACAGATAAAAAAAATAAGGCGTACACGCATACACAGACATGCTCACTGGAAAACACCTAAGATACGCTGACCCATACACACACATACTTGCACACATACAGACGCTTGCAGATGTTTCTTAAAGCTGTCTGTAATACTAGTTGTTATTAAATTATTGTTCTTTAGTGTGTGTATGTGTGTGTGAATGTGTGCGTGTATGTGCGCGCGTGTGTGTATTCAAATATATATTCGAATATATATATATATATATATA
>NC_068986.1:51347977-51351149 GCF_001194135.2 Octopus bimaculoides
AAATAAAATGGCGCCTTGCATTTTCCCCAATTATTACTTATAACTTTCAATCCCGCCGAGGCCAGCTTTGTTTTCATCCCTCCGGGGTCGATAAAATGAAGTACCGGTCAAATACTGGGATTAGTGTGATTGTTAACTTCCATTCCTCTCACAAGTTGTTAGCTTGTACCTAAAGGAGGAACCATTATTATTATTATTATTATTATTATTATTATTATTATTATTATTATTTGGTCTTCCCACTCATGATGAGGCTTGCGTTTTAAGATGAACCCTCTCACCACTTGAGATTTTATCGAGACACCCTCTCTATGACGATTGTCAACACTTGCTAAAGGGGACCCTTCTTCTCATCTCACGGATTTAAAGCCACTATTGGTCTTTATGATGTTGCTCCGTTTTAAGGTGCCATTACAACCAGTATTTTTATTTAGATATTCCCTCAAGGAAGAACACCAGCCAAACTTAGAGGCCCTCCTCCCCCATCTAACAGAACCCTCCTCTGATGACTGTTTATCGTTATTATAATCTTTCATCCGTTCAATATCGGTAAGATAAGTACCAGTCAAGTACTGGGGGTCGATGTAATCGGCTTACCCTTCTCCCTAAACTTGCTGGCCTTGTGCCCAAATTTTGAAACAATTGTTACTACTACTACTACTACTACTACTACTACTACTACTACTACTACTACTACTACTACTACTACTTCTACTAAGGCGGCGAGCTGGCATAATCGTTAGCACGCCGGGCGGAATGCTTGGCGGTACTTTTCCCATCGCTACGTTTTGGGGTCAAATTCCACCGAGGTCGACTTTGCCTTTCATCCTTTCGGGGGTCACTAAACTAAGTACCAGTTGCGTACTGGGGTTGACTTAAAAGACTGGCCCCCTCCCGCCAAATTTCAGGCCTTGTGCCTTTAGTAGAAAGGATTACTATTATTATTGTTATTATTACTATTATTATTATTATTGTTCCAGAGTTGACTTAGCCTTTTAATTTTCAAAACTGATAAAAATAAAACAAAACGACTGGGTGTGGAGTCGGTTTATTCCACTAAACTTTCTCCTTAATGCGTGAAACCTAATACCTATCTATATCAAAAAATCTTCATCATCATCGTCATCGTCATCGTCATTATCATCCGCATCATCATCGTCAACGTTGTCATCATCGTTATGATCATCGTCGTCATCATCATCATTATCATCATCATCATCATCATCATCATCATCATCATCATCATCATCATCATCATCATCATCATCATCATCATCGTCAACATTATTGTTATCATCGTCATCGTTCTTCTCATCATCATAATCATCCTCATTCCGTCGAGATTTTGTTGTTGCTTCTCATCCTTCCGGATATAGATCAATCAATTACCAATGACGTACTGAGAGATTCGATATACTCCTACATCAGATTAGCATGGCCTTGTTAAAAATCTTTACTATTGCTGTCAGTGTAGGCGTTTTTGTTATGAATATTCGTATTTGGGGGTATTGTTTTCTGTTGGTGAATTGGCAGGGTGGTTTGGTCGATGGCTCGCAATCCTTACAACATTTGTTCTGAATCTCTGCACTATGAGTTCAAATGACACCGAATTCAACTTCACCTCATTATTATTATTATCCTTTTTAGGAGGATGAAAAAAGTATTACTTTAGAGTTGAAGATTGACAGAAGTTTTGGAGTATCGAACGGAATACCTTTCGATTCTGTACACTTTGATTTCAAATTCCAGCACGTCACCGATAAACGAAACGGTGATACATATCAGACGTTGCAACTAACAGACAGAACTGAGGAAGAAAAAGGAGAAAGAAAGAAACAATGGAAACGTAGTTTCCAAAGTTTGATTGGGGTATCGACTCACACAATCATGATATTCTTATATTCTGCTTTTTCTTAATTTTTTCTTATTATTTTTGTTTTTAATGATGATAATGCTGATATTTCGGAGTTTGTCATTACCAGGCATAAAACCGATATGATTTGAGTTCTTGTGTTGAAACTGAAACAAACCGAGAAGCGTTAACATTGGCCATTAAAAATGCAACACATATACACCGTTATATTAACCTGTTTTATTTTCTTTTATCATACCGGACAAAATGCTTAGTGGTATTTCGTCCGTATTTACGGTCTCGTTTCAAATTTCACTGAGGTCCACTTCACCTTTTATCCTTTCGGGGTCGATAAAATAAGTACCAGTCAAGTACTGGGATCGACGTTACCGACTCCCCTTCCCCTCAAAATCTGATGGCCGTGTGCCAAAATTCGTCCATCTTTCCGTTCTGGGTTCAAAAACCACCGGGGTCGATTTTGCTTTTCATTCTTTCGGGGTCGATAAAAAAAGTATCAGTTGAGCACTGGGGTCGATTCCAGCGAGTTAGCCCTTCCCACGAAATTTCAGGCATTGTGCCTGTAATAGAAAGGATTATTATAATTATTAGCATCATCATTGTTGTTGCCATTATTATTATTATTATTATTATTATTATTATTATTATTATTATTATTATTATTATTATTATTATCATTGTTGTTACTGTTTTACTCTATTGTCTTTGTTGTTATTATTGTTGTTAACGTTTTACGATTGTTTTTATTCATGTTATTTTTTTTCTTATTCTTGTCATTATTGGAAACAATATTCTTGATTTTGTTGTTCACTAATCACACGAATATCTAATTGATCATTATACCACAAGTAATTCTTTTTTTCCTTTTATTTTGTTACTGTGAATGAGAATGATCCTTATGCTCCATAAAGAATAGAGAAAAGCGTAGACCTGGTCTTGTTTTCTTTTTTACAATCTAGTTCCACGCCTCCTTCTTCTAGGTTAAAATTACACTGAAGCTGCATTTTTTTCTTATAAATTACATTTCAGCCATGATTTAATTGCGAGAAGACAAAATCGTAGCGGTACATATTTCTGCTCTTTATGTTCTGGATTTAAATGCCCCCGGGGTCGACTTCTTTCATCCTTTCGGGGTCGATGAAATAAGTAACATTTGAACACTGGGGTCGATGAAATTGACTTATCCCTCTTCCGAAATTGCTGGCCTTGTGTCAAAATTTGAAGCCATTATTATTATTATTATTATTATTATTATTATTATTATTATTATTATTATTATTATCATTATTATTATTGATATTA
>NC_068986.1:51351780-51353184 GCF_001194135.2 Octopus bimaculoides
AGGTTTCAGTACCTTTTTTTTTTTTATCATTCCTAGAGATCCTACAATCACTGGTACGGTAGTCGCCTTGAGGTGCCACATTTTTTCAATTTCTATTAGCAAGTCTTTATATTTACTGCAGTAATTATTATTATTATTATTATTATTATTATTATTATTATTATTATTATTATTATTATTATCATTATTATTATTGATATTATTATTATTGATTTTCATTATTCCTATATTAAGAAATTCATAAAGAAAAAAAAATGTATAAAAAATATCACAACTTCGAAATTATGTATGAAAATGATCAAGGTTAGCAAATGTATAAGAATATTCTGCTTTATCTATAGATACTGATACACAAGATTTGTTTCACCAGCTTGTCTTTTAACAAAAAAGTCAGCAAGCCAAATTACGCTGGCGATAATAAGGAGGTAAAATTCACCAAAGCTAGGTTTAAACATCTCAATATCTTTCGTAAATACATCAATAAACTTAAAGGAATAAAGATTAGGGGCCTCAGCATCAGAATAAACAAGGAAAAATAAAACGTGTCAAAAAGAAAGAAATTGCATGTTTCCCTACTGAGGAATGCGTTAGGTTGTCTGTCGACAGACGGGCAAATTATATCAAGGGCATGCAACTGCAAGTCAGAGATATAAGTAAGGTGACGGTCGTCGACTATGAGGAGAATCAGATAATCCTTAAGCTCATATACGAATGCAGTGTAACATCCTATATGTCTATATATTTAACAACAAATATACACACACACATTCACACTCACATATATATGTATGAATATATTGCTTATATATAGACTATATATATATATATATATATATATATATATATATATATATATATAGAGAGAGAGAGAGAGAGAGAGAGAGAGAGAGTGTGTGAGAGAGATTGATTGATAGATTTATATGCATATATATATATATATATAGTGTACTCTTCGCTTGTTGGTACGATCAACAATTAAGTATTCCATCCGACGATGGTTAGATATAATTTGATGAATACTGTAGTTATACGTGAGCTATTTCAAGTTTCATGCTCGGATATTCGGATACTGCAGTAATCACATGGGTTTGTATGGCTTATCGTACACGTTCCGGTGATCGCTATCTCAAATGCATTTGAAGGTGAACGACTGTTCCGGGCACAGTATACAAACCTATCCGGTTAATGCACTATCCGAACATAAAACTAGAAGTATCTCACTCACGTTTATCTCATTTATTCACTTATACATACATACATACATACATACATACATACATACATATATATATATATATATATATATATATATATATATATATATATGCAATGTTAATTCTCTAAATGAAGTATTAACAGTAACTGCACGATAAAGTGTAGTATATTGCCACTTAAGTGTGGCTG
>NC_068986.1:51353454-51358814 GCF_001194135.2 Octopus bimaculoides
GTTTTAGCTTTTGAATGACGCCACTCCCCTAGCTAAGGCAGGCCAACATTACCCTTGAACAGAGTATCTTTCCGCCGCTGGATTATCCAATTGCGGTTGAGTGGACTGGATCAACGTGAAATGAAATATTTTGCTCAAGAACTCCACGAGTAATCAGTCTGGGAATCGAAACAGTGATCTCGTGATCATGAGTACCACACCCAAACGACTAGGTCACGCGACTTCCCAACATACACACACACACACACACACACACACACACACACACATATATGTATATGCATATACCATATATATGTGTGTACCAAACATATGTATACTAGCATAAATATACCCCATATATGTGTATGTATGTATGTATGTATGTATGTATGTATGTATGTAGAGAGATAGATAGATAAACAGATAGATAGATAGATAGATAGATAGATAGATAGATAGATATCAGAATAATGTACTTCTATGTGTAGTGTGAAATAGTGTTAAAATTATTTTTATAGCTACTACACACCAAAATAAGAATAAGGGATGAACGCAAAACAAAACATTACTTTACAATTCAATATTGTCACGTTTTTCTAAGGCAACCATCCGGCAGAAGTGTCATCACACCGGACAAATTGTTTTCTTAGCTGCATTTCGTCCATCTTCACGTTCTGAGTTCAAATTTTGGTGCGGTCGACTTGCCCTCTCTCCTTTGTTGATCATTTGGGTCGATGTAATCAACCACCCCAAAATTGCTGGCCTTGTACCTAAACTTGAAACCAATATTTTCACGTCTCACCTTAGTTCTAAATTCCAATCCTGCTATGATAGACTCTGCCTAATATCCACTAGCTTTAGAGTATCCTGTTTATCCTGATTGACCTTTAAATATATGACTTGGTGTCTGAGCAAGAAAATCATGTTTTTATGCACTTTATGCCTATTTTCTACTTGTGTCATTTATTAATATCTCCTACATTATTCATATTGCTCTTGTTTTCTGCCTTTGAAATAGCAAATTATCAGTATCGCTATAGCATTGAATAGAATTCCTTGCGAACTTCGTTCCAGATTTCTTTACTCCAATGTCAAATCCTGCCACTTTCAAATATGCCTTTTATACTTCGGAATAAATAGCTTAAAACTCATTCAATCTGAAATTTCTATTACAGTTGTACGTATCTGTGGAATACTTAACCACTTAAACGCTAATCTCACAAACAGGAATTTAGTTTATCTATCAACTCAATACTTTTTGTTAAGACTATTATTTTGGGTGTTCTTACCACTTTCCTTTTTAAAAACTCATTCTACATTGCTGTTATTTATAAAATCTGAGTCAGCACAGAAATTACATCTCATGGATTTGAGAATGCGCTGAACATTCAATCGATAAGAAATGTCATACCATAATTTTATTTTATATTTGTTCCATTTTGTATATCATTCTACCATTTGTATGGGAGCGACGATTGTTACGCCCAGTATTTTCTGTCTAAGGATTTTATATCCAGCTTGCTTTGTTTAGAGATAGGTCGATAAAGTTGCCCCCACTCACTAGGTGTCGCAATATCCTCTTAATGTTTTGGTAGAAAAAAGGTCTATATTTCAAACTTAAGCTGAGACAGGTATGAAATGGATACTATATGTGACTACTATATATGTGTAATCAGAAATAGATGTATATTTACCTATACGTATTTAATTTCATGCCTTCAGTTAATAAGGAGAGGTAAGGGAAATTTAGAGGATTTCTTTGCTAAAAGTAACCCAAAGACACCATCACTTGTGGCAGTAGTAATACTAACGATTGATTCTTATTTAAACTGTTTAAATGGGAGGAGTTGGCTGGTATTTTATTTTAACGACCCTGGAGGGAGGAAAGTAGAAGTTAACCTCCGTGGAATTTGAATCTAGAATGTAAAGCGTTGGAAGAAAATACCACAGGGAATTTTGTCCGACACTAACCAATCAGCCGACCCACCAACCTTGTAATAATAGTACTAATAATAACTGTTGCTTTTTGCAGATTTCCATGTAGTAAAGCTTTCGCTTAAAAATTTCGTTGTATATTTATCTATAACGACTTACTTAGTATAATTACATAATGGTAATTACTGTAATCATCCTCCTATAGGCAGTTATTTGTACCGTTATGTATAAATACATATTATGTGTCACTACGTATAGGTAAATATTTTAAGCTTCTACCTCTGGCTACATATTTTGTACCTGTCTCTATAGATATATATATATTTCATACCTGTACCTATGGCTCGTAAAATCTGAAGAAAATTTTTAGGTGTCATCAAGTTTATTACATTTCATTACAATCGTTGCCGATCTAAGCCTTCACCATTTACTTTACAGTTTGATTTTACTGGATGGGATACAGAAGCGAAATGCTGGCGCTTATTATGAGGTACTTGTGATGTGTTCTAATTCGCTGCATGTATTTTGAAACATCACTGGATTAGAAGAATAATTTTTTTCTATATTTCTACTAAACACGAAGTCATCAATATTGACCATGCATCAGCACAAGTATGTGCAACCCTGAGCAAGATTTTAAAGCAAGACTAGCAATAGCTCATGCATGTAAATCTCGCCTGTCTAGGACACCAGTATATATTCAAGTAAAAGACTCTCGACTTAGGCCGATACAACTTGACACTAGTGTCGTCGCAGATGTTGCTATCAAAGAGCAAAGAAGGCACCTCAGCCGATCTTGTAACAGTTCTGCCAATCCATTCACCCTGGATTGATACTTCTTTTATCGATGCTGATAGGATGCAAGGCAAAGCTGACTTCGGCAAGATTTGAACTCAGAACCTAGAATGTCAGAACAAATATTCTGAGGCTTTATTCAAATACTTTAACAACTGTGTCAGTTCGCTTCTATGTTACCACGAAGCACTAAACCATTGAAAATAGGCATCAGGATTTCTCTGAGACTGTTGTCGGTGATAGAATGGCACCTCATAGTGAGGGGGAATTTGTTTAATATGTTTTATGCTCCGTGACAAACAAGTAGAACTGAATAATCAGGTTTTTTGGTCCCCAATAGGAATGTCATTCGGTGGATATGAAGATTAGATTTATAGTAAATTGAACAAACTTAGAGACATAAGTATTACTAAAAAGGAAACGTCTCCTAGTGTTGGCATGGGATATGTCACTTGCAAATAATATTGTAATTTCATGAGTAAAGTGCCTTATCCAATGAATAAATAAATAAATGATTGAATGTCTATCTTAGGAACTAAACCTACGAGACTGCGATATGCTCATCGTATTACAGAACGTACCTGTTAAACTGTATGACTCGATGTTAATTGACGGTGATATAAATTCTGCAATTTCGATGCAAATATGTGTTTGTGTCTTAAAGAGCAATTATAGTTCACTATGCACTGCTATTTTTAAGGAAGTAAAACTGCAACTGTATTTAGAGCAAACATTTACTGTGAGAGTTGGGATGTTCTTCTGATCTCACTGCTGCTATTTTGTTAGTCTTCAGTACAATATGTTAGAGCTTTCAAAATGCAATTGCTGTTAAGGAGGCATTTGTTTGGTTAATATCGTGGTAAGTGAGAGGAGGGAAGATATTATTAAATTTTTAAATATTTTTAGACATAAATTAGTTAAGTGGCCGTTCAAAAATTTTACAAATTTAGCTGAACTTGATCGATTTCCTGTTAAAAATTTTAGACATGATTCTACAGAAAATCGAAGGAGATAAATTTTAAAAGATTCTAGCTTTATGTGTTTCACGTTTAAACAAAATATCGGATTATATCATAACAACTCATGGTATAATTTTGCGAAAGATAATAATGTAGTGAATACTATATTGTATTATATTTATAAATCTACCATTACGACTAGGCTTCTTATAAAACTAGGAAGCACTAATGAATGTGGTCTCACCAAAAGAGAATGAAGATATACATTTAGTAATTATATTTTTTGAGGAGAAAGAACTTATTCATAACTAAATGCAAAGTAACATCTAGAAAATTAACTAAACTAAGGTTAGTATCAACTGGAATTCTAAAACTAATTTCACTGAATAATTTCATGAGATCTTTTCTAAGTTTGTCTAATTCTTGACCATTCATTGACTGCGAAAACAACACCTCACTCTGTATAAGCTTTCTCACAAGGTAGAATAATTTTTGTACAATGGTCTAAAATATAGATATCCACGATTTCGCATATTTCTGACCTGTTGTTACTTTCTTGGAAGGGTCAAAGAATTTATCTCCGCTTTTCTTAAGCTTTGACGAGTTTTCGAAAGGGAAAAGAGATTTTATTTCGGGAATAATGTTTTGTATGTTTGATTCAGTCAAAGGTCTAATATTGTTAGCAAAAGTTAAGACTTTAAAAAGAAACGGTTACACATGAATTGCCTGAATTTCAGAGTTGTTTATCGTTAATACCACCAAATCATTTTAACAGGAGTATAATATTGTTTCACAATCTCCCGTTGAGATTTTTTAAAGTATAAGGAATTGATAATATGTTTGTTAACTATACTTAGCTCAGTTTCCGTGGAGTGGATTAACTAGCATAAGGGTTAATATAGAAGTTAATACTGGATTCCTTAAACGTAATATATAATGTGCATCGGAGAGCTAATTATTTTATAGCATCGTCTATATTGAGGGTAGATGAAATTTCCTTGGCTTGAATCTTTGTAAGAAATAGTACTAATATAATTAGGATAATTAGGCAAAATATGTTTAATGTGCCTTTGTTTATGCCATAAAGATTTTTGCTGTGTCTAATAATGCATGGGTGATTTTAGTTACGATTTACTTGAAGAGAGTTGAAAACCACTGTGGATTTTTTCGAGGTTAATTCTTTTTACTAGTTTGGAATGGTATTTTTCAAATGGTTCCAATTCTTTGTTGTTTTAAAGACAAAGAAATGCAAGTAATTTACGCTTTTAAATTTTACCCTTACATAGCTGACCCATTTTCTTCAATGCCATAAATTCGACAACAACATTGCCTCCCAGGAAATCTCTTTCGATTTTCGATAACTCATCCAGAGTTAAGAAAAAATTCAGACTAAGTGTTTGATGCTTCCATGGAAGAATATGATGAATGTAATTATGCGAATCTATTGAGATCTATATTTTCAGTTTAAAATTTCCAGCTTAGTGAGGAGACTGATACAGAGATGATGGTCATATAGTCTTGCGTAATATGAATGGTTGTGATTTAGATTTAATTATTTATTGAAATTGGCATAAGAACATTACATTTCAACAAATTTAACTTTCTTGATTTTACTTCCAATTTAGTTACAGTTCTGTCCCGACCCAAAAAATGCAACAAACGATTGATGTAAACACACACACACACACA
>NC_068986.1:51358970-51360123 GCF_001194135.2 Octopus bimaculoides
ACAAGAATTTGATTACTATTTAATATTCTTCGCAATCTAATGACAACAACTGCATACCCTTATTATCTTCAGATGAAGCCATATTCATTAGCGCTTCTTATTATTATAATGGGAACCGTAATTGTAGGATTTACAGAAGAAATACAATAAAGCAATGCTGCAATGCTACCAACGATCAAGAATATTTTATGCGATAATCCGATATTTAGTTTACACGTCAAACACATTAAGCTAGAAAATTAAAATTTAATCTCTTTCAATTTTCTGCAGTTATAGATATAAGCATTTTAAAATAAACTCGATCAAGGTAAGTTATTCTTGTAATTATTTTACAAGTCTAGTTAACATATTCTAATATATATATATGTATATACATGTCCCCAATTTAGTATTTTAATAATGTATCCCCCAATTTAACTATATAATTTCTCCTGTTTGTGACTAAATTGCTCAAACAATTACCATTTAACGTTGATCGCTATTCTGCTGCTCTAATTTATTGTAATAATTGAAGCGGATAACATCAGTTTCTCTCAAAGACTGCTTAAAAGATTATTTTTGTTAAAATAATTTTTTAATTCAAGAAGTCTGAAAATATTTTTAAACGTTATTCATGTACATTTGGTTTACAGAAAACAAGTCTATCGGCATTCAAAATTACATGTTCATTTCTGGAGATTCTATCTGATATCCTTGATAGTTCATCTGCTAAATTATGTTACAAACTTTGTTTAAAAGAGAGTTTATTCATTCATTTTATTTCAAGATATTCATAGTTTGCACAAGGAATCAAAACGGTTACGTACTGTAACCAAAGCATTTGCTTTACAGCTATATTTCTCCTTAAGGCGCCATGTCCTTCATATGGCTGATTATTTTGAGAAGACCTGATAGAATATGATCTTTAGTTCAGTTTCAAGAGACATCAAAGACACCTAATGCCGCAAGTTATTTATCTTGCACCAATGATTTTTTGCACACACGCAAATGTAAAGCATATATTTATGTATATATGTCCCTTTACATGCATACATACATACATACATACAGACAGACATACATACACACACACAAACACATGCACACACACATATACATACATACATATATATATATATATATATATATATATATATATATATATATATATATA
>NC_068986.1:51360708-51361565 GCF_001194135.2 Octopus bimaculoides
ATATATGCGAGTAAAAATAAATACAAAAAAGGTGGATTTTTTTGTATGATTGTGTATAGAGGAATATATTATTTTGCTTAAAAGAGTTCCAACACTGTCTGTTTTTTATGTTTTATTTATATTCCTGCAGAACTAATGTGGGGTATAGAACATGGAATATACAATATATAATATAATATACAATATATAATATAAAATAAAATAAAAATGGATGGCACCATGAAATAAAGTATTGAATGTAGATGAAATATTGAGTGTTCAATATAAAGGATCAAATATATAAATATATAAATATAAATATATATATATAAAGGCGACTCGAGTTTCAGGGCTATTTCCCTTCGTCATGGCCGGTATGACAGTATAAACAAAGAGGCAATTCTTTGTGCAAAAAGTGGTCGAATCGTAAATCAATCACTAATCCTTATATTTATAAATATTCAGGCTAATCCATTTGTGTAGGCTATCGATTTACGATTGTACCAATGTTTGAATAATGCAATCTCTTTATACAGTGACACAAATATTTGTATATATATATATATATATATGTGTGTGTATATATATGTATATATGTGTGTGTGTGTGTGTACAGAAATTCCAGGGTTAAGTGAAATGTTTTTGTATAACATAGATATATTAAGAAATGAAGTCAAACGAAGGTGTTATTCAAATCATTTCAATTAACCTTGGAATTTCTACCTGTATATGTAGGCTGTAATATCCTTGGCACTTATGTGAATTTTTGCTACCCTGGTAACTATTTATTTATTTTATTTTTTCCTTGTTGTTTGCGCACATTGAAAAAATACACATACATTTATATATATATATATATAGAAACACACACACACACA
>NC_068986.1:51365298-51366209 GCF_001194135.2 Octopus bimaculoides
TATATATATATATATATGTATACATAATATATACATTCATATATAAATGCATATACACATATATATACATATATATGTGTACACACTGACCACATTATATGTATATTTCTTTCTGTCTCTCTCTCTCTCCCTCTCTCTCTCTGTATACATACGCGCGCGTGCGTGTGTATGTGTGTGTGTGTATGTGTGTGTGTGTGTGTGTGTGTGTGTCTGTAGTAGATCTTTTTCGTTTTCTTCTCTTATCAGGAAAGTACAAGAATCTCTATAACTAACCATACTCCACATAAAACTACATGACTTTTCGCATAAGCTAGGAATTATTTTTGTTATTGTTGTTGTTTTTGTTGCTGCCGTTGTTGTTGTTGTTGTTGTTGTTGTTGTTGTTATTATTGTCGTTTTTGTAGTTGTTATTGTTTGTTGTTGTTTATTGTTGCTACTGGTGTTGTGTTGTTTTGTTGTAATTATAATAATTATTATTATTTTTAATATTATATATAGAAAGATGAGTTCTTATCTTTTGTATACGATTGCCAAATTCCATCACTAAGGTAAACATAGCTGACGTAATCCATCACTACGGCCAACTCAATGACAAAAAGCGCAACTCGAAAGTAACTTATTTATTGGTCCTTTGAATAACAATATTTCGACATCTCGTGTGTCTTCATCTGGTTCAAAATAAAATAAATGTCAGTCTAATTCATTTTTAGTTTATGGAGAGACTTGGCAATCGTATACAAAAGTTAAGAACTCATCTTTCTATATATTACATTTCTGCTGAGTTTACAGTCCTCTCTATAAACTACTATTAATATTATTATTATTATTATTATTATTATTATTATTATTATTATTATTATTATTATTGTTATCATCATCATCATCATGATCATCATCATCATCATCATCAT
>NC_068986.1:51366463-51369033 GCF_001194135.2 Octopus bimaculoides
AAAGCTGCCCTTGTGGCAAAATTTGAAGCCATTATTACTATTATTATTATTATTGTTCAGTAGTTTTATTTTTATAACGTGCTTTCACTTCACTACCTAGCGCAGCTCTGTGTGCCTTGGGTATGTGCTGTGGTTTGCTGTGATGCTCTTATGGTTACTGTATCGAAAGTGTTTTGCGTAGGATGTGTGCAGTGCCCAGTAGTGCAATTTTCTGTATGTTATATATATTTGTAAGTCCTGGTGTTTTTGTTATGTATTTGTCTGAATATTTTTTTATTATATCTAAGGCACCTACTATGATAGGAATTGTTTCTGTTTTCAGGTTCCACATTCGGGTTACCTCTATTTCCAGGTCTTTGTATTTTGAAAGGTTTTCCATTTCTTTTAGGGAAACGTTGTCATCTGCTGGTATTGATACATCAATTAGAAAGCATAGCGCGCGGCTTCACTTACAGCAGTTAAATCAGATATGTGGAACAAAGAGGAAAAAATGTCCATTTTGTTTGTTACTCAACAACATATTTCGAATCGATAAAATAAGTACTGGTTGTTATCTGGCCCCGGATCGTCCTAGTCGACCAGAACAACAGTCAAACGCATTCCAGCTGTCACTATCCCATCTTGTATACTTAGCATTACATTAGCCAACATGTTCTTTCTGTTTTTTTTTTTTTTTAAAGATATAATGTTGTGATTTGAGGTAACTGGCTGCTATTTCTCGCAGGTCCAATAAATACATAAATGTTCTTGCCAGTAATATACAAAGAAAAATAAGAGGTTCAATCTCCTCTGTTTCCAGTTGGTATAGAACCTTAAGGACATTATCTATTTAGCTGCCTTGTGATATCGCCATGTAACTCCCATATACATAGCTACTTATTCACAAACGCATTTTCTTTCTTTCTTTCTTCCTTCCTTTCTTTCTTTCTTTCTTTCTTTCTTTCTTTCTTTCTTTCTTTCTTTCTTCCTTCCTTTCTTTCTTTCTTTCTTTCTTTCTTTCTTTGTCTCTCTCGCTCTCTGTATGTATGCATGTATGTATTTGTGTGTGCGTGTATGTGTGTGCGTGCGCGCGTGCGTGTGTTGCGTGTGCGTGTGTGTGTATACATATGTATGTACAAGTGTCTTCTACTATACAGACAAAGTGTTGTGAGTAGATTTGGTAGACGGAAATTGAAAGAAGCCCGTAGTATATACATATACCGAAAAAGCGTTGTGAGTGGATTTGGTAGACGGAAACTGAAAGAAGCCCGTAGTATATACATATACCGACAAAGCGTTGTGAGTGGATTTGGTAGATGGAAACTGAAAGAAGCCCGTAGTATATACATATATATGTGGGTATTGTGTGTGTCTTTGAGTCTGTGTATGTCCCCTACTACCAATTGCCAACCGGTGTTGGTATGTTTACGTCCTTGTGACGTAGCGGTTCGACGAAAGAGTGCGATAAAATAAGTACCAGGGTTTAAAGGAAAAAAAGAGGACTGAGATCGATTCGTTCGACTAAAATTCTTCACCGCAGTGACCCAGCATGGCCGCAATCTAACGACTAAGACAAGTTAAAAATAAAAGATAAATATGTATGTATGTATGTATGAATGTCATTGTTGAGTTTCATTTCAAGATTTCTTCCAATAGAGAAAGAGCCGGTTTCTAACCTAGATTCAAGGCTCCTTTATTGGAATTTCAACATCAACAACAGGGTGTTTTTGTATGTATGTATGTATGTATGTCATTCAGTTTTATTTCATGATTTCTTGCCAATAGAGAATGCGCCGATTTGTAACTTAGATTCAAGACTCTTTCATTTGAATTTCAACAACATTAACAGAGTATTTTTGTATGTATGTATATGTGCAGATTTCTATGTTTTGTTTTATGTGTGTATTCTCATATATATACTTGCATGTCTAGAGATGCTCATATATACGAAAATGATAAACTTCTGTATGTGTGTCGCTATTCAGTTTTATTTCAAGATTTCTTGCCAAGAGAGAAAGAACCAGTTTCTAACCTAGATTAAAGGCTCCTTCATTGGAGTTTCAACATCAACAGAGTATGAATGTATGTATGTATGTATGTATGTATGTATGTATGTATGTATGTATGTATGTATGTATGTATGTATGCATGTATGTATGTATGTATGTATGTATGTATGTCTTCGGCTGTCCATCTTGCACGATGCTGAATATTTTTCCAGTAGTCGTCTCTGGCAGGCTCACGTGTGGGCTGCAAAGCATGCTCTTGATTTGCGGCAGCGATAACATCTGCTGCAAGTGAAGCTTCTAGACACAACGGAGAATTGACGCTTCTCATGTGCTCTTTCGTAATCTCTCTGTTATTTCTACTCTCGTATTTCGAACTGTTAAATGGTCGAAATACGAGAATAGAAAAACAGCCAACAACTGATGAAGGGTCGTTCTTTATGCTATTTGTCTTGTTTTCCATTTGTGTCTTTCGTTGTTCGAAAAAATAGTTCATATTCCATGTACTCGTACTTCATATTTTTTTGTTGTACACATTTCGTGACGTCCTGTGCCCACATATGCATATATATATATATATATATA
>NC_068986.1:51369882-51372705 GCF_001194135.2 Octopus bimaculoides
ACACACACACACACACACACACACACACACACACACATACATATATATATATATATATATATATATATATATATTAGGAATTTGGAAGCACCTTGCGTGTACTTACTTTAAAATTCGAAATTTTTATGCATGTAATTTTAAATGTTATAATTATAAATGCATTACAATATGTAATTGCATGCAACCATGAAAGATGGTTTACATGCACATATAGACACGGTTACGAATGGTTTATCTTGAGCTGTTTCGAACTCATTAAGAACTTGTATGAATGCGTAATGACTAGATGCGTGTCATTAAACCGACCATAGGTACATTTTTTTTTTTGGCATTGTTTCTTGTATACTTGCCCTACTATCGCCTATGGATATATATATCTGTATACGCGTGTATATGAGTGTTTGTCTGCACAAGCGTGAGGGATATCACTAACATTCATTTGATCCATGCGTGCATTTGTGTGTATATATGCGTAAAGTGTTTTGTATAGACATCTTGTATGCATTTTCGGCTTCTTAGCATGCTTCATATAGAAGACTATGTGTATCTTATGCGTGAATGTGATGTCTGCCTGAACGTGTGTGTCTGGATATGCATGTAGTTTTCAAGGATTTGTAACCAGTCAAGAGTGTGTATGTATAAATTGCCAATTCTGAACATATCGTCAGTTAAAAAACTACTTGCGCAGGAAAAAAATTTCACGACATTAATTCTATGTCAAACTGATTCAGCAAGCAATATTAACGTCATAAAATAAGGAAGTGAGCTGGCAGAATCGTTAGAACTCCGGGCAAAATGCTTAGCGGCATTTCGTCCGCCTTTATCTTCTGATTACATATTTCTCCAGGGTCGACAAAATAAGTACTAGTTGAGTACTGGAGTCGATGTAATCGACTCATCCCCTCTGTCCCAAATTGCTGGTCCTGTGCCAAAATTTGAAATCAATATTAACGTCATAAAATAAGGCGGTGACCCGGCAGAATCGTTGACACACCAGTCAAAAATTTCGTCCGTCTTTACGTTCAGAGTTCAAATTCCGCCAGGGTGGACATTGCCTTTCATCTAATATGGGATCGATAAAACAAGTATCAGTTGAGCTGTGGAGTCTTTGTAATCGACTCATCTCCTCCCACAAAATTGTAATCGACTCATCCCCTGTGCCAAAATTTGAAACCAATATTAACGTTATGAAATAAGACCCAACAGAATAATGTTTTAAAAACACAGTCAATGGTCTATGCAAATTTAAAATTAAAAGCTATATTTACAAACTACTAATATATCATCTATAATGTTCATTCGGTATTGTTTATGGCCACGTTAATGTAGCTGTCCTTTAAAAGAAGACGAAACTGCCATTTTAACCCCGGGAAAATATCACCTCCAGCTGGTTTATTCAGTGCGCTTCTCGCTCTCAGTATTTATTTCAAGCGGGAGATAACTCTTGCCACCTATCTCCGGGACCACCAACACCAAGTGGTTTCGATCTGTATTGGATCTCCTCAGTGGTGGGTCTTGTTCGCCAGGCATGGCAGCAGTTTAACCTTGCTTGCAATATATAGAAAATACAGCAAATACAGTGTCATAAGTTATAAATAAACGCAAAAATGATTTTGTATTATTAATGATTCATGTGCATTAGATAAAATCCCAGTCATACTTCCAAGTATCTATTATAGCTCCTTAAAGCTCAATGCATTACTCACACATTAATATCTTTCATCTTTTACTTGTTTCCATCATTGGACTGGGCACCGCCTTGAAGAGTTTTAAATGAAAGATTCGCATCAGGTATTTGTATTTTTTAAAGTCTGGTAATAATTCTATGATTCTCCTTGTCGAACCGTTAAGGTACGAGGACGTAAACAAACCAAGACCGGTTGACAAGCGATAGCAGCGGGGCGGGGGAAAACAGATGCACAAAGCCATAGACATAGATGTATACATTTATGTACACGCGTGTGTGTGTGTGTGTGTGTGTGTGTGTGTGTGTGTGTGTGTGTGTGTGTGTGTGTGTACGACTGGCTTCCACACAGTACCCGTTTACCAAATTCCTTCCAAGGCTGAACGGCCAGCAAAAAGACACTGGCCCAAAGTACCGCGCATTGGGACTGAACCCGAAACCATGTAGCAGCAAAACGAGCATCTTAACCATACAACCAAGCCTATGCCCAGTTTAACATTGATTCTGAAAAGAAAGACGTATATCTCCCATTCATACCTCTTTATCAGCTCTTTTCTATCAGTGTCTCTCATCTCATAAATACGATTATATAGACACGAATTGTAATTCTTGATTAGTAACATGATAAAACTCCGATTAAGAGCGAAAGAAACTGCATTTAGAAGCATTTGACTTTTTGCGCAAAAATCTCCTTTATTCTGGTGTTATAGTTTTTTAAAACTTTGCTTGAGTGTTATAATTGTTTCACTGAATGAGCTAATTACATAGACAGACAGACAGACGACAGACAAACAGACAGATAAATCGAAAGAAAGATAGACAAACAGATAGATACATATATATGTATGTGTGTGTAGTTTACGACCCCGTTAGGGTAAGACCAACAAAAGCAATGTACATTAAGTGATATATATATATAGCACACACACACACACACACACACACACACATACACACACACACACACACACACACACACATCCGTACACTGGCATACATACATATATTCATATACTTCTGAGTATGAGAGAGTGTTTCATTACAAAAACTACAAAGTGTACTCAGGAAATGATGTTTAATTTCTACTTATTAGGCGACATCTGTTTATGCAGTCTATTACAACTCAGAGATTTCAATAT
>NC_068986.1:51373015-51373508 GCF_001194135.2 Octopus bimaculoides
TGTGTGTGTGTGTGTGTGTATGTGTGTGTGTGTATAAATAAGTATAAGTATGAATGCATATATGTGTACGTATATCTCTCCCTATCTAGTTTTAGATATAGATAGATAGATAGATAGATAGATAGATAAATTGATAGACAGATAGATACATACATACATACATACATACATACATACATACATACATACATACATTCATACATACATTCATACATACATAGACAAACACACTGATCCATTTGTGTTTGTGTGTATACATATATACACGTGCGCATGCACACACACGTGTAGGTGTGTGTGTGTGTGTGTTCGTTATAGAAATATATATGATTTTGAAAAAACTGTAATTCTCAAGTATGTTTTGTATTTGTGCTTCCTATACATGAACGAATAAAACAGGCGTATTATAAATAAACTCCAATAGTCACATTCGCACGCACACACACACAGACACACACACACACACACACACACACACACACACACACACACA
>NC_068986.1:51374605-51375065 GCF_001194135.2 Octopus bimaculoides
TATATATACGTATACATATATGCATATGCAGCATACGCATATATATATAGATATACATGCATATACATATACATACACACACACACACACATATATATATATATATACATATATACATGTACATACCTATGCATACAGACACACACGCACACACACTCACACACACTCACACACGGCAGAAATGGGTATGTTATAGATCTTCAGCTAATTTCAAGAACTTCGTGTATTATTCTTCCGTTCCCGTCCTATTTGTATAACAACGATGATGGATTGAATTGAATTGAAATCTAAACAAATCGTTGGCCTCATTAATTGTTTCATTCAGACGTCCAGCAAACTAATCCTTCAAACAATATGAAGCTATTCCTCCCTTATCCTTATATATTTATCGATACATATACATATACATATACACATACATATACATACATATATATATATATGTATATATATATATATA
>NC_068986.1:51378296-51380275 GCF_001194135.2 Octopus bimaculoides
TTTTTTTTTTTTTTTTTTTTTTTTCTATTTTCAAAGACTAGCGTCCTTCCTTGTTCTTTTAAAAGAGACCAACCATGTTGTATATTCGAGTCTGAAAGATTGCTTGCATACACGCGGCACGCTATACAAGCTTATCTGACAATCGTGTTTTCATTGTGTGAAACTAATAGTAATGTATATGTGTGTGTGTGTGTGTAAGTATGTGTGCGTGTGCGTATATATATATATATGTGTGTGTGTGCATGTGTGTGAATATCTGTATATGTATATATTCTTTTATTCTTTTACTCATTTCAGTCATTCGACTGCGGCTCTGCTGGAGCACCGCCTTTTAGTCGAAGAAATCGACTTCAGAACTATTCTTTATAAACCTGATACTTATTCTATCGGTCTCCTTTGCCGAACAGCTGGATTACGGTGGCGTAAACGCACCGACATCAGTTGTCAAGCGATGGTGGGTGGGGACAAACACAAAAACTAAGACGCACGCGCGCACGCACACACACACACACACACACACACACACATACACTCGCACACATATACGACGGGCTTCTTTTCTGTTTCCGTCTATCAAATCCATTCACAAGACTTTGGTCGGCCCGAGGCTATAGTAGAAGACATTTTGCCTAAGAATGGGAAGCAAGCTTCTTACTACACAGCCACACCTGGCCATATATATATTAATAATGTTTTGAATGGCACAACAACGCACTATAATAACTGGTGTAATTTAATCATCCATAGTCTGATATAATATTTCCGAATATATAAATTCTTTCTTCAGATATCCCTAGTGATTGATCGAGTCACTGCTATAGTCGGTTTAGCAGTGACTTGATTAACTTAGTTAAACCATGTGTAGCGACTTTCAAAAGAAAAGGGAGATAATTTCAAGAAATAGAGTATTGATTTCTCAATTTAGATTTAAAAGAACTTAATCTGACTTTTGTTTGCGAGCAATGGATAACTTCGCCTGCAGTGTTTAGTTTCACTTTCGCCACGCTTATAGCTAGAAGACGAATGAACAAAGAGATCGCCGGAATGCCTTCTGTCCAAGGAAGCACAGTGTTATATGTCTATAGAAAAGAAGTTTAATCTTAACAGAATTTGGTTATCTTTGAATAGGTATAGCGACGGAGTAGGGTCAACACGTGGGATTTTCATTAGTTTTCAGCATTACATTGCAAATTTGTCCCGAAGCCATAACTTGAAGACGAGTGAACTCACCTAAGTTTATGAACCTCAATATACATGAGCCTCTCTCTGTGTTATGTTCATTTTTTTTTTCCTCTGTCACCTCTCTCGCTCTCTCCAGTTTTGAGACTGGTCACTCTACTCACTCTCCTCACTTGTGTTTATTTTTCTCTGGCCTGAGATGAGATGGGATACCTCTTACTTCTTGTGTTTTCTTTGGTTTTGTTTAAAACGAGTGAGACATCTCACTGCCATCTCTCTCTTTCTCTCTCCCTCCCCCTCATGCTCTCGCTCTCCGTCTTCCTCTCCCACCCGCTATCCCTCCCCCTTCTGCTCTCTCGCGCTCCCTCCCTCTCTCTTTCCTTCCCCCCTCTCTGCTTGGTTCTGGTTGAGACGGGTGCCATCTCTGACTTACAATGTGTTTTTTCGTATCGTTTGTAATATAACGCCAACAACACCTTAGAATCTATTCTTTTATTTCTTTCCTCCTCTTCACACTATTTTTTTCATTCTTTTTTTTCTTCAGAAGTCAATGATACAGTCGAGGCATTCATGCTGCATTACGAAACATCACTTAAACTAATAGCAGTTAGTTATGCGGTGCTCTGTTCAATAATACCGCGCGTGCCTTATTTTGGCGAAGTTACAACTTTATAGTATATTATCATTAAAATAGAATATGTGTATGTACGCCTGAGAAAGCGAGACAGTGAAAGAAAGAAACAAACAAAGATGGAGAGAGAGAGAGAGAGAGAGAGAGAGAGAGAGAGAGAGAGAGAGAG
>NC_068986.1:51380650-51381475 GCF_001194135.2 Octopus bimaculoides
CCCCATAACCTCTCGGTGTTTAAAAACTAGTTTTACAGAAACTCCTTTCAAAATTCCTACTTTGTTTTTCATATATTAACTTGTGTAGGTTGACCATGTAAAATGTTAGAAAAAGAAACCTGGCTGTATCTTGCAATACATACCAAAACATACATCTAAAGCAAAAATTTTCAGGGGCTCTTAAAATGCTTTCGTGAATCCCTAATTTACTATTTTAATCTTATATGGACCTGGTTGAGAACCACTGATGTAGACGGATGCAGACGATGACCATGATATCTTACTTGCCTCATCCGGCTCACTGCACTCCAAAATGTGTTGCTGCAGCTGCTTTCACTTCCATTGAACCACGAAGGTTTCTCCCGCAGAGTTCACTGGATGCAATCTTCACATGCATAGGCAGACAAGCCCTAATACGCTAATTAACCCATAGCTGGGACCCTGACAAATGCTATTACTTCGGGTCAGAGTAAATCTCGAAAGAACAGTGGCTGAGATATGATTCTACATTTATCAAATGTACGAATATGAGTGAGTGGTAGTTCAATACTTGTTTGTATTCAGTCCTCCTTGGTTGCACTGTGTCCTAACAAATGCATTGTTTTAATTTGTGTCGTCTGCAAGTATTTCGTGCGTCTGTAAGCGCTTCTGCTTGCTTGTTTTTGAGATTGAAATGAATGTACTTTTTATCAGAAATATAAATCTGTATGCAAAAGCCATAAACATTCACACAAATACAAAGATAAGCTCAAAAACAAAACACAATAATAAGCCAACATGCACAACTCACATGAAATAATTAATTTTATCCAGACATATTTATGC
>NC_068986.1:51381674-51394162 GCF_001194135.2 Octopus bimaculoides
TATATATATATATATATATATATATATATATATGTTCATACATGCACACACATATATATACATATATTCCTTCATACTGTTACAAATGCACGTATTTGCATACATGCGTACTTGCGTAAAATTGTCTATGCACAAATTTGTAAGTTTATCTGCACTTTGAGAGCTTGCTGCATGCTTTAAGTACATACACTTAAAGCACGCGACATGTATGTATGTATGTATGTATGTATGTATGTATGTATGTATATGCATACATACATACAATTGCGTTTGTGTTCATGCATGTAATCAGAACGATACAAACAAGAGGTGCTTGTAACATTTATATGAATGAAATTTCCAAATGTCGTCACACAACACAACCCTAGTGTAGCAGTAATCGTTAAAAGAAAACATAACAAAAAATATCCGAACTGAATAAAAGCGACATAATATGGCCGGATGTGCTTTCATTTCGAAAGCCGCTCCAATCTTAAACTTGTAAAGACATTTAGTAAATGTGATATGCATCTTTATTATTCAAATAGTAAAAGATTGTAATAGACGTATATTTCTTTTATGAATATATTTTGTTTGAATTAACAGAACTTTTGCATCTACGATCTTTAATCTTCATAAATTGAAGGTTACTGCTCTTTCATCTCTTTTTCCCTCCATAATTCTCTGCTTTTGTTTTTCCACCATTTTGTCTGCCTGCCTGTCTGTCTGTCTATCTGTCTTTCTGTCTGTCTATCTATCTATCTATCTATCTATCTATCTATCTATCTATCTATAATGCCTATTACTCACTTGCCAATGCTCCACAACAAATAAAGATGTTAAGCTGCGGATATATATATATATATACATATATATACGTTTGTATGTATATACATACATAGGGGTATATACACATACACACACACATTCTGTCGACTAGATATCAGTCAGATTTTAAGCAATTGATCAATTCTTTACGTTGGATATAAAGTCTACGGCTGATGTTTGCCAATCCTAGAAAACAATGAACGTCTGCTTCGGCAAAAATTACTTCAGTAAAGTTTACTCAATCGAATGAATTTGTGTGCTGGGTGAAGAGAATCATACTGTTCCCAGCATTCTACGAAGCATCGCTCTGCCTGAATCGATAGAGTTTCTTCTTATAACACATAATTGTGAAATTTCTCGTTTAATTACCTAATTTTGTTAGTCCTGGTAGTTTTGATTGATAATATTTCTCCTCTTGTCCGGAACATTTAATACATTTAATACATTTAACATCGTATTAGAGTTCTTATTTGTTCACTTATTCTCTACCCATTCTTTCAGAATATTGAACAGAACATGGGGTGATTTTAATCTCTAGTTTATTCATAAGGATTCTCTGAATAGGGTTCCAGTTGATCCGATCAACGGAACAGCCTGCTCGTGAAATTAACGTGCAAGTGGCTGAGCACTCCACAGACACGTGTACCCTTAACGTAGTTCTCGTGGATATTCAGCGTGACACAGTGTGACACAGCGTGACAAGGCTGACCCTTTGAATTACAGGCACAACAGAAATAGGAAGTAAGAGTGAGAGAAAGTTGTGGTGAAAGAGTACAGTAGGGTTCGCCACCATCCCCTGCCGGAGCCTCGTGGAGCTTTAGGTGTTTTCGCTCAATGAACACTCACAACGCCCGGTCTGGGAATCGAAACCACGATCCTATGACCGCGAGTCCGCTGCCCTAACCACTGGGCCATTGTGCCTCCACTAAGGATTCTCTGAATCTCTGTTTGATTTTATCTTTATTGGGGTTTTTTTATATGTATATTTTCATTGCACTCAAGGCGGAGAGCTAGCAAAATCGTTAGCACGCCAGAAAAAATGCTTAGCGACATTTCGTCCGTGGTTACGTGCTGAGTTCAAATTCCACCAAGATCGACTTTGCCTTTTATCCTTTTAGGGGTCGATAAAATAAGTAACCAGTTGAACACTGGGGTTATGTAATCGACTTAACCCTTCCCCCGAAATTTCTGGCCTTGTGCTAAAATTTGAAACCAATATTTTCATTGCACTTTATTGTACCTTTACACAAAATTAAGGGTTTTCTTTTCTGTTCCTTTATTTATTTATTTTTATTTACGTTCCAGTAATTATCTACTATGCATACTTCATTAGAGTTTTCTAGTTTGTCTCGAATCATTTCGGAATGTGCCGGTCGGGTATATTCTCACTATTGCCGCAATGTATCAAGTAATTTTCTGATTTTGCTCTTCAGGCTCCTTACTTCACGTTAAATATCAGAAAATAAGAGGAGTGCGAATGAACCAAGATAATTCAGTGGACTTGCAGATCGGCGCCTGGAGAGAAAAGTACATGTTGGTCAATATCGAGCCGAAATGAATGTCCTGTAAAGATATTAAGAGTGTAACACTGGCCATACTTCTTGGTGAATAGGAACAGAGTTGTTTCTCGTAAATGAGCTAAGAAGAAACTATCTCTGAAGTGGCGAACGCAAAGATGACCTCCGTCTTTATAACTGTCTGACCGTCGTGTCTTGAACCAGTTTTCATTTTCACTAACTGAAGCATCAGCTCTTTTGTTTCTTGTAGGGAAAGGGTACATTCCACTTGTTAGGTTCATCTCTTGCCAACATCTCTGCGCTGAGGACTCGATATGTTATAGCTGATGATGCCCAGGCATGCGCTGAGTCTGCAAATATTTCCGGATGTAGTAACGGTTTCTGAGGCACGTTTTCTTGTATTTCGTATGACTGACAGGAGCGCCTGGCAGCTGGAATATTATTAGGGACATTTTATAGTAGACAACATTAAATGGATTGAAGACTGACACTCCTCTTTGGTCAAGTCCTCATTAATTTTTTTCAAGTTTCCCTTGAAGACTAAAGTGAAAGTAGACAGGCTGGTGCTGTCATCTGGTGGAATTTATGAAAAGTGAGCAAGATTATGAAAAATGCGCTTGTAGGCCAGTGTTGATAACTGAAATAGAGTTCTCGTCCTTTGTAGTTAGGGTAATTCTGGATTCCACTTACTGTTACGTTTAATTTCATATCTTTTGCATACTTTTCTTTTCCGAGTGTGTATTTTTTTAATAATTTCTGATTACACCCATACTGTTCTTTTCAATTTGTCCCTGTAATATTTCCTTCATCTCATATCTTGATGATTTCTACTAAATGATAGAAATCATCATCATTATTATTATCATTTAGGCGACGAGCTGGCAGAAACGTTAGCACGCCGGGCAAAATGCTTAGCGGTATTTCGTCTGCCGCTACGTTTTGAGTTCAAATTCCGCCGAGGTCAACTTTGCCTTTCATCCTTTCGGGGTCGATTAAATAAGTACTGGGGTCGATATAATCGACTTAATCCGTTTGTCTGTCCTTGTTTGTCCTCTCTGTGTGTAGCCCCTTGTGGGCAGTAAAGAAATAACAATCATTAACGCGCTGGACGAAATGCTTAGCGGTATTTTGTCCGTCGCTACGTTCTGAGTTCAAATTCCACCGAGGGCAACTTCATCCTTTCGGGGGTCAATAAAATAAGTACCATTTGAACACGGAGGTCGATGTAATCGACTCATCCTCTCCCTCAAAATTGCTACCCTTGTGGCAAAATTTGAAACTATTATTATCATCATCACCATTATTATTATTATTATTATTATTATTATTATTATTATTATTATTATTATTATTATTATTATTATTGTTGTTGTTGTTATTATCATTATCGGGCTGGCAGAATCGCTAGCACGCTGGGCAAATGCTTAGCGGTATTTCGTCTATTTTCACGTTTTGAGTTCAAATTCCGCCGAGGTTGACTTTGCCTTTCAACCTTTCAGGGACGACAAAATGAGTACTAGTTGAGTACTGGGATCTCTGCGATCGACTTAACCCCTTCCTCCAAATTACTGGCCTTGAGCTAAAATTTGAAATCATCATCATCACTATTATTATTATTATTATTATTATTATTATTATTATTATTATTATCATTCTTCTTCTTCTTCTTCTTCTTCTTATTGTCATCATCGTCATCGTCGTCGTCTTCGTCATCATCGTCATCATCATCATCATCATCATCATCATCATCATCATCATTTCTTTCGCGCATGGATTAGTGGTTAGGATGTTGCATACACGGTTGCGAGATCGTGGTTTCGATTCTCATATCGGGCGTTGCTTTGCGTTCTTGAGCGAAACACTTCATTTCACGTCGCTCTGTAATCATTTCGTCATCTGATATATGGCACGTCGTGTACCCGTAGAGGTAATGTTGATTCGATGGAGGGAGTTGAGCTTATGTGAATACAAACATGTGATCGCTATAATCAAATCATCTGTGTGGTTGTTCAGTAAGAAATTTCAGAACCCACATACATTGTCTAACGATGGGAGAGTCCATGATTATTATTTAATGCGTGAAAGAATTGTAGAACATGTTAAGTCTTTATATCCTATAATAATGACTAACGAAACCAACACGGTTTATTTTCAGTTTGAGAAATCTCCAGATTGATGTTTAGTGATAACAATTGGGCAGGGAATCGTCAGATCTGGCTGAGGAAAAGCTTTGTGAAAAATATTTATTAACTGATCAATAGAAAGTGACACTGTGGAGAAGACTTGAAAAGTTCTGGAGTGTTTATTATACAGTTTACTTAATCACAGAGTTGTCAAACAAAGAGAACGCCACTACGAGTTGTTATAATATTGATGAGTGAATGCTTTACCTTTCAATAGAACTTTTTTAAGGATATGATTTAATATGTTTGTAGTGTGGTAGCGGATCCGTATCTGATGTGAGTGCAGTACTCAAATTTCTAATGCGAAACGAGCTCATACCTTGTAGAGAGTCAGTGATTGTTTAAAGTTGAATAGGAAATCTAAGTTTTGGAAATATAACATCGGCTACGTTGAAGATGTGTTGTTGCCATGAAATATCATCCGAGGTTGTGATATTAAGCATTTGTAGAAAAGTTAAAAAGGTCGTTATTGATTGGTCTTTATGAGTAGAAGAGATTTGATGTTTCTATAGATGCTTGTTCTTCATATTTCCTAGTGTTTAATGATGAAAAAGGGGCTGGGTGGCGAAGGGTTTAGAGACTGGATAATATATAGAGAACTCATACAAAGAGGATCGTAGATTTAATGTGGGCCCTTGATCTGCCAGAAATAGCAATCAACTCTCCTTCAAATCACAATCAGACCCGTCACTTTAAATAAGCAAATGATACTTTGGATAAAGGCCAAGACAAATTTAAAAAGATGAGGTGGTTACAAGTGGAATGCATTTGACTAAAGATGTGTATATAGACATCTATCCATATGTCTTCCTGTCTACCTGGCTGGCTAGATTTGCCTGTCTGTCTGTCCCTCTGTATGTATGCATGTATGTAATTATAACTCTAGTGACCACTTAGTTTTTTTTACTTCTGTTTCCATTATTACGATTTTAAATACTTCGTAATACATAAACTAAAAATGTTTCTACGACTACGTTATTCCTGCTTGCGAATGTAACAATATACTATCTGCTGGAGTGTTTCTAATTGTTGTTAATATTCTTGTTGCCGTTAATATTGATATGATTATCGTTATTACTGTTGTTATTATTAAGCATATGCGTGTGTATATGCGCACACAGATATGCATATAGTAACCTCTAAACACATCAGGAGAGTATTGGATCCTCATTGTCGTCGTCGTCATCATCATCACCTTCAGCATCACCTTCATCATCATCATCATCATCATCATCATCATCATCATTCGCTTCGTTATCATCATCATTAATAAGTTTTGTCTATCCTTACATATTTTCACACACTTTTATATGCTATTATATTGCATGAATGAATAGGCCCTGGTCGCAATAATAAAGAATCATTAACGAGCCGGACAGAATGTTGAGCGGCATTTTTATTTTCAGTTTTACGCTCTGGAGTGAAATTCCGCAGAGGCCAACTTTGCCTTTCATCCTTCGGGGTCGATAAAATGAGTACCAGTTGAACACTAGGGTCGATGTAATCGACTTGTCCCCTCCTCCGAAATTTCAGGCATTGTGTCTATTATAGAAAGGGTTATTATTATCATTATCATCATCATCATTATTGCTTTTATTATTATTATTATTATTATTATTATTATTATTGGGGAACTGGTTTTGCGCTCCGAGCTGAAATTCCACAGAGGTTGACTTTTATAAGTATCAGTCAAATACTAGAGTTGATGTAATCAACTAGCCTCCTCCACCAAAATTTCAGGCCTTGTGCCTATAGTAGAAATTATTATTATTATTATTATTATTATTATTATTATTATTATTTATTTTTTTTTTTTTTAAAGCGATGAGCTGGCAGAATCATTAGCACACCGGGCAAAATGCTTAGCAATATTTCGTCGGATTTAGCATTCTAAATTCAAATGCCGCCGAAGTCGACTTTACCTTTCATCCTTTCTGGGTCAATGAAATGAGTACCAGTTGAACACTGGGGTCGATGTAATCAACTTAGCCACCTCCCCCAGAAACTGCTGGCCTTGTGTCTAAATTTGAATTCATTATTATTATTATTATTACCTATTATCATCATTATTATTATGAAGGTTGTCACCTGGCAGAATCGTTAGCAAGCCGGGCAAAATGCATAGCGGCATTTCGTCCGTCTTTACGTTCTGAGTTCAAATTCCGCCGAGGTCGACTTTGCCTTTCATCCTTTCGGAGTCGATAAAATAAGTACCAATTGAACACTAGGGTCGATGTAATCGACTCATCCCCACCTCCAAATTTGCTGCCCTTGTGGCAAAATTTGAAATTATCATTATTATTATTATTATTATTGTCATCATAATCATAATTTTCGTTATCATGATCATATTGCCATTGTTTGCAAGTATTGTTTTCTTTGTTATATTTTCTTGGCTTATTTTCTAATATTACAAATTCCATGATTGTTCACCAATGTTAACCAATGTTTACCAATGCTGATGCTATTGTTTACAAAGTCAATACCGTCATTTAAACGTGTTCATCAACGACGTATCATTGAATACTCCAGTTATTTCATTTTACTAACGTTCTTATCAATATTCACCGACGTTTAACAATCTTCGTACCATTGGGGATTAATATTCACCAATGTTAACACCATGTTTACAATTTTTTTTATTCTATTAATGATACCATTGATTACCTGTGTTTACGAATGTTGTCTGCCACTGTTTATCATTGTTGATAGCATCCTTTACCATTGCTTACCTGTATTGAGCCCTATGTTGATATTCAGTACTCATCAACATGAATACCTTTCTTTAGATATTTTACCAATGTTTGTTGATAACAATATTTAACCTCGTTTAACAATGTTACTACAATGTTGAATCCAATCTTTTTCTATGTTAATGTCATTTTTGTTTACTAATATTTTACCATTGCTGACCAGTGTTTACCAGTATTCTATCATTGTTCACCAATGTTTGATAATTTTCTTCTATTGTTCACCAATTTTTAACAATGTTGGAACCATTATTTACCATCGTTTAACAATTTCGATATCATTTTTGTTTACCAGTATTTATCAATGTTTCACCACTGTTGACCAGTGTTTATCAGTATTCTACCAATGTTTCATAACATTCTGCCATTGTTCACTAACTTTTAGCAATGTTCGTAGCATTCCCTAAAACTGTTTACCGATTTTGATATGTTTATCAATGCCTGCCATTATTTAGCAAAGTCGTTGACGAATGTTCATCGACGTTGTACCATTGTTTACCAATGCTTGTCAACATTGATATCGTCGTTTACCAATACTTAACAATAGTGATGCCATTATTTATTGCTATGAAAATAATCATTAACAAAATATGTTGCCATTCCCATTCCATGCCCAGTTTTTTCTTCTTCTTCTTCTACTACTACTACTACTACTACACACAATTTTTAATTTCAGAGTTGGTAAAGCGTTGGGGGAAAGTCCTTGCAATAAAATGCATTGGATCTGTTACATTTTGGTTTCAAGTACCACCAGAGACAATTTGGCATTTCATTTTTTTTTTTTTTTTTCGAAGGGACAGGTCTGATAAAATTCGCATTTGTCAAATACTGGTGGTTCCTTTAGAAATACGTGTGATTCTCGGCCAAAGTTAGAAATCCCCCCACCTCATCATTGCTATTATTATTGTCAAAGGCGGCTTGCTGGCAGAATCGTTAGCATATTGGACGAAATGCGTAGTGGTATTTCACCCATCGCTACGTTCTGAGTTCAAATTCCAGCGAGGTCAACTTTGCCTTTCATTCTTACACTGTTGATAAATTAAGTACCAGTTATGCACTGGGGTCAATGTAATCGACTAACTACCTTCCCCAAAATTTCAGGCCCTGCACTTATAGTAGAAGGATTATTATTATTATTATTATTATTATTATTATTAAGGTGATGAGCTGGCAGAATCGTTAGCACACTGGATGAAATGCTTAGCAGTATTTCACCCATTGATACGTTCTGAGTTCAAATCCCGCCGAGGTCAACTTTGCCTTTCATTCTTACAGGGTTGATAAATTAAGTACCAGTGAAGTACTGGAGTTGATATAATCGACTAGCTCCACTCCCGCAAAAATTTCAGGCCTTGTGACTATAGCAGAAGGGATTATTATTATTATTATCATTATCATTAATGCTGCAAGCTACCAGGATCATTAGCACACTGGACAAAATGCTTTGCGGTATTAAGTCTGTCTTAACATTCTGAAGTCAAATTCTGCAGAGGTTGACTTTGCCTTTCATCCTTTTGGTGGTGGTGGTGGTGGGGAATCAATGAAATAAATATCAGTTATGTACTGCAGTCAATATAATCGACTAGCTCCTTCCCTAAAATTTCAGGCCTTGTGCCTTTAGTAGAAATGAAAGAATTATCATTATCATTATTATTATTATTATTATTATCATTATCATTAAAGCTGCAAGCTGCTAGAATCATTAGCATGCTGGACAAAATGCTTAGCAACATTTTGTCCGTCTTTATGTAATGAAATCAAATTCCGCTGAGGTTGACTTTGCCTTTCATCCTTTCAGGGTCGATAAAGTAAGTACCAGTAAAGTACTGGGGGTAGACCAAATTGACTTGCCCCTTGCTCTTAAAATTTCTGGCCTTGTGCCAAAATTAAAAAGAATTATTATTATTATTATTATTGTTATTATTATTTCTAATATCCCCTTTCTGTATACCATGGTATAAAAGTGAAAAAAAAAAAAATGGTTATTTTTTGTTATTGTTGTTAATATTCATTTTTTTTTAATATATTTTTTTTTGTTGTTGTTAATACATCTTGCTGATTGTTTACAAATTGTCATGATCAGATCAATGATAAAAATGAAAAAAAAAAAATTAAAAAAGAACTAAAAATAGATACAAAAGACATTTACATGAAGATACATAAAAATATGGGCACACACACACACAGACATATATCACACACATATGTAAATATAAATACACACATACATATATAAGTACATATATATATATTTGCATATATGTACATTTATATGCAGTATGTATGTATATGTGTGTCTATATATATGTGTGTGTGTGTATGTATGTATATATATATATATGTGTGTGTGTGTGTATGTATATATATAAAAATATATATAATGTTGACAAAAGAAAACTATAAACTACTACCAGTTGTTTACATCTATCTTACAAGTCTATGAAAGCAAATCATAAATGATGTTACACGTTAGAAAGCCTATTAATAAAAATTGATTTGAAAAATAATTTATAATGTTTTATCTCTGGTGTTTGTTGATCTTTTATTTGTTTTCCTGTATTTTGCATTTTGTTGAATGTATAGTAATATCTCACTTTATAAGGACCTGCTTTACAAGACCCTGGATTTATGAGTTTTAATTTTCAAGCACAAGATCCAAATTTTGAATGAAGCACAAAAGTTTCTCCTGCCATAACAAATGCTTCTGCATGTTACAAAGAAATTTATAGAGAGTGAAAAAATGCTTCTTCTAAGCAAACAACTCTAGACTTGTTTTTCAAAAAGAAATCTTTAAATCCGTCTAAAATGATCACATCTACAAGTAATGGTGTGTACAGGTCTAGTGCAAGTGAAAATGATTCAGAAAATTATCTTTTATTATAAATGATCTTGACATTCCTCTTACATTACATAAAACTTTCTTTACATTCTACTATTGTTGGAGGTGCAATGGCCCAGTGGTTAGGGCAGCGGACTCGCGGTCATAGAATCGTGGTTTCGATTCCCAGACCTGGCGTTGTGAGTGTTTATTGAGCGAAAACACCTAAAGCTCCATAAGGCTCCGGCAGGGGATGGTGGCGAACCCTGCTGTACTCTTCCACCACAACTTTCTCTCACTTTTACTTCCTGTTTCTGTTGTGCCTGTAATTCAAAGGGTCAGCCTTGTCACACTCTGTGTCACGCTGAATATCACCGAGAACTACATTAAGGGTACACGTGTCTGTGGAGTGCTCAGCCACTTGCACGTTAATTTCACGAGCAGGCTGTTCTGTTGATCGGATCAACTGGAACCCTCGTCGTCATACCAACAACTATTGTTTTATTGCCATTTATTTATGAGTATTATAAATTCTATTGGTAAAATATTTTTCTGCGGACGAATTACAATTTATAACATTGCTACTATGGGCAGTTATTGTTCTGCTTTATGGGTATATCGAGGCATTACTGCATATCTATTATTGCTTGCCATTGATTGGATTGTTTCTTTGTTGGCTCAGCTCTAAAGGAATGTGGCAATGACTGTGTCCTTCATAAAGACTCTATCGATGAGAGAAACTGATATCGTTAATGTTCCTCTTGAACCTTTACAAGTTAATAACTGCAAGAATGGCCAAAGGTGCATGGAAGCAGGAAAGAAGGAAGAAAGGAAGAAATGGGCATATTGATGAGTGTATGGGGTCTTGGGTTTGATGGATGAGTGAACATGCCAAAGGTGCTTGATGAGAGGAGGAGGAACGATTTGTTGTGAAGCCCTGAGTAGACGTGACATAAACTTAGTCAGCTTCCAAGAGTAGTGGCCCATTAGAGTACTGATATAAAAAGGAGAGAGAGGAGGCATCATCTCTGTGGGTCAGGGTTCAGAGGTCAAAGTGTGTTCTGTGAGTAACTTTATGCAAATAAGCCAAGTGACTCTCTATATTTTTTATTCTTTATTTCATTCTATTATCAGTTTTAGCCAGAGGCTGTGGGCATACTTGGGTACTGCATGGCACTTCTCAAACATTGCTTTTGCTTCATTAATCTTCATAAGTTCTTCATAATCTGACAAAGTTTAATCTTCTGGTGATTTTAGTGGAATAAACTTTGTTACAAGCCTTTAGGTTAGGTTCCTAGTATGAACATGACTTCTTCCATCAGTCATTCAGACCCTGTAGTGGGACATTGGCACAACCCGGAGTTCTCTTCAAAAATAGATAAATAAATGGAAAACATCTAGGCATCATTCTTAATGAATAGACATTAAGAAAAACAAATTTAGTGTTGTATTCACTGGATTACTTTCGTCTGCCTCCGATATATATTTATTTTTAAACCCAACACGTTCATAAAAGATATTATCTCTGAATGAATACTACATTAAATTGCATTTCAGGATGTATTTACATTAAGTATGAGTCATATATGGCTCTTTTAATCTGATATTGCTTCTGTTGATTATAACGAATATTCTATCAACTAGGTAGCAATTTGCAATACTTGTGATATCAATGGCAGCAAATTTCATGTAAGCACACCTTTGGTTGTGAGTACATGCTTTTGACAGCATATGATGAGGCAGAAATGCATTAGTCATTCTCACCAGCCACTGCTGAAGGATTTTTGACTGTTTTTAAATACCTCACATCTCAGAATGAAAACTGTAGTAAATTCGCCTTTCATGTATTTATATGAAGTATATATACCGATGGCTACTTTAATCAAATACTGCTTTTAGATGAAAAACATATAGATGGTTCAAGCAACTGAGAGAAATTTTATATGGTTGCTCAAAATTTTCCTTAAAATACACTTCCAGACAATAATACAGGAATTCAAGACAGGATGCCCCTGGGAGCTCCTCTATGCTGATGACCTTGCTCTAATTGCTGAGTCACTATCAGAACTAGAGAAGTTTCAGGTGTGGAAGCAAGGATTAAAATTGAAGGGCCTTAGAGTCAACCTAGCTAAAACGAAAGTTCTAATAAGTAGGAAGGTAGACAAACCACAAACCCCTTCAGGTAGATGGCCCTGCTCGATCTGTAGAAAAGGCGTAGGTAGAAACTCTATAAGATGTACCCAGTGTAAGCTATGGACACATAAGAGGTGCAGCAATATCAAAGTAAGGCTAACTAGGAAGATAGTTTTTGTATGTGGCAGATGCTCAGGCGCAATAAACACTGAAAATGTGCAGAAAACAACTTCTGCCACATTCCAGGGAAAAAAACTAGAAGTAGTTGATAGCTTCCGTT
>NC_068986.1:51394368-51398382 GCF_001194135.2 Octopus bimaculoides
TGACAAAGGGCCTCTCACTTAGAGTAAAAAGCAGACTGTATGATGTATGTGTACAAATAGCCATGCTACATGGCAGTGAAACATGGGCCATGACTGCTAAGGACATGTGTAAGCTCACAAGAAATGAAGCCAGTATTCTCCGATGGATGTGTAATGTCAGTGTGCATACTCGACAGAGTGTAAGTACCTTGAAAGAAAAGGTGGCCCCAAGAAGCATCAGTTGTGGTGTGGAAGAGAGACGATTGCACTGATATGGTCATGTGGCGAGAATGGATGAGGATAGCTGTGTGAAAAAGTACCACACCCTTGTGGTTGAGGGAACCTGTGGAAGAGGTAGACCCAGGAAGATCTGGGATGAGGTGGTGAAACATAACGTTCGAACTTTAGGCCTCACCGAGGCAATGACTAGTGACTGATACCTTTGGAAATATGCTGTGCGTGAGAAGACCCAGAAAGCCAAGTGAGACCATAATCTGTGGCCTTTACCAGGGGTGTAACCAGCCCACTTATGCGTACCTTTCCTTCATTGGACACTAAACTCTGCTTGCAAAGACCTCTTGAGGCAAGTGAAATTGAAATCGAACCAAATTCGACGACTGGCACCCATGCCACCCTTTCCTTCATTGGACACTAAACTCTGCTTGCGAAGACCTGTTGGGGCAAGTGAAATTGAAATCATAATTGAACCAAATTCGATGACTGGCACCTGTACCAGTGGAGCGCTAACAGCGCCATCCGAGCGTGATCATTGCCAGAGCAGCTGTCTGGCTTCTGTGCCGGTGGCACGTAAATAGCATTATTCAAGCATCATTGTTACCAGTATCGCCTTTCTGGCATGTGAAAAAACATTCGAGCAAGATCGTTGGCAGTGCAGGTGGCACGTAAAATACACCATTTTGAGTGTGGCCGTTGACAGTACCGCCTGACTGGCCCTTGTGCCGGTGGCACGTAAAAGCACCCACTACACTCTCGGAGTGGTTGGTGTTAGGAAGGGCATCCAGCTGTAGAAACTCTGCCAGATCAGATTGGAGCCTGGTGCAGTCATCTGGTTCACCAGTCCTCAGTCAAATCGTCCAACCCAGGCTAGCATGGAAAGCGGATGTTAAACAATGATGATGATGATGATGATGATGACACTGTATTCTCTTTATAAAGAGGTCAAAATGCAAGCACCTGGTAAAACATAAAGAGAAAATGGTCAAGACAATAGTACTTTTGAGTATAGGTCTGCACTATCTGGGTTGATTTGATGTTCATAAGCAGCAATGCAGCATTATTGATCTAGCAAATGAGTCATGATATGGTCTCCTCAGTCGCTAGAAATGGTGGCTTTATGTATCTCAAATCACAGCCTACATTCTTAAAAAAAGTAAAGACATTGAAAAATAGTCTATGTTAAAAAAATATATGACCTTTTACATGAACTGCAGCCATACTGGAGCATTGCCTTGAAGGACTTATTCTATCGGACTCTTTTGGCTGAATTGCAATGTTACAGAAACAAGCAAACCAACACCAGTTGTTTAGTTGTGAAGGTACTTATCCAGTTTCCGTCAAACCAAGTAATAGAAGAAACTTGCCCAGGGTACTTACAACCAACAGCATGCTCACATGAAATTTGCCGCCATTGATATCACAAGTGTTGCAAATTGTTATCTAGTTGAAAGAATATTTTTTATGATCAACAAAAGCTATATTAGATTAAAAGAGCCATATATGACTTATACTCAATGTAAATACACCCTGAAATGCAAATTTATTTTAGCATTCATTCAGCATGTTATGCAGTGGAACTGAACAAGAAACTATGTGGTTGCAAAGCAAGGTTCTTAACTACACATAATAACATAATGTTTTAATATTTATAAACTTAGTAAGGCAGTGAGTTGACAGTATCGTTAACATGCAGGGCAAAATGCTTAGTGGCATTCATCTTTACATTCTGAGTTCAAATTCTGCTGAGGTTATTTTTGCCTTTGATCCTTTCGGGGTCGATAAAATAAGTACCAGTTGAACACTGGGGTCTCTGTAATCGACTTACCTCCACCCCAAAATTGCTGGCCTTAAGTCAAAATTTTAAATCATTATTATTATGTAATAAAAATTATTTCTTAACATTTTCTGAATCTGCATTGTTTAAAACAGATATCAGAGAATGATTAAAAAAAAAAAGTTAGAGGCAAACAAAATATATAAAAAAAAATTAAGAATGTCTGAAAAATTGCCTTTTGCAGGAAGTGTCATTGGGGCTGTCTTCACTTCTTGCAGTATAAGGAGAATTTTTGTTTTCAAAGCTGGATAGTAAAAGTGCTTTCCACAGTTAATGGTAAGAAAAATTTTGTTCTACCCAGAAACACTGCAAGAAATTTCTAGTCGAATTGAACAAGTGACCTAAGAATGAGCTATCCAATAATGTGAACCATTCTGCAACACAGAGTCACAAAGTAGAGCTGTAGAGGGCATTGTGTGACAGTTAGGCATGTCACAAGTATTTCGTATTTCTTCAACATATCTGTTCATAAATCATTAAAGGCTTTGCTAATTATGAATGATTAAAAAGAAACAAAACAAAGAAAAACCAGAGATGGTCCATGTCAGCAAATACCCAACAGAATACAAACTTATACAGACATAAACTTAATTACAAGAATAAGAGTTGGACCCATACAGTCAATAATAGTATCTTCAGTTTCTTGGAACTCCAGGAACTCATTTATAAATGTAATGAAGATTACACACATGCAATGTATTCAAAAAGACAAGGTACCTATAATTATGTATCATTGCATTTGCTTAACATACTTACTCCTTCATTGAAAATTGAGGCTTCAGTCCAGTATGATTCTGAATTTCCAGTGCATATAAAACACACAGTGCAAACATGGCTGTATAGAAATGTGTTAAGAAAAGTGCTTTCCAACCATGTGGTTTCAGGTTCAATTCCGCAGTACAGAATCTTGGGTAAGTGCCTTTTGCTATAGCACCAGGATGACCAAAGCAAGTGTAAATTTGTTAGATGGAAACTGAAAGAAGCCCATTGATGCTGATGATATATGTCTCCCATCCTTCTCCACAGATAGCTACTGTTGATTTCTTTCAGAGAGAAAGAAACAGACAAAAATAAAGAGTTGGAAAAAGAAAAGAATTAACTCAGGTCCATGACTTGTACTTTATGAACACCAAAATGATAAAATTCAAAGATGACCTTGAAGGGATTTAGATGTAGAGGGCAGAGAGGTGGAAAGCTTACTGCAAACTGCAAAAACCATCTGATACTTCAATGATATATAGGAAGGGCATCCAGCTGTAGAAACCCTGCCAAATCAGACTGGAGCCTGGTGTTGCCATCCGGTTTCACCAGTCCTCAGTCAAATCGTCCAACCCATGCTAGCATGGAAAGCGGACGTTAAACGATGATGATGATATATATAATGATATTAATGAAGAGCAGGAAAACGGAGATTTGCCCATCCAAGTTTTATTATACAATTAATTACATTGTTCTTTGTCAAGACCTACATACAGGCTTTTCTACTGCATGCTGCAGCACACTGTTAAGCAATGTACCCTATGTATATATAATATATATATATATATATATATATATATATTGTTCAGCCCATGCCACCTCCGTCCAACTCATGCCAGCATGGAAAACGGACGTTAAATGATGATGATGATGATGATATATATATCCATGGGCATCTGTGTACACTTGGCACATTGCTGTACTCAAAGAAACCCATCCACCACAATAGAATTGATGTCCTAAAACCACACTGCTAGGTAAAAAGCACTGATGATGGTGCAACATAAAAAGTACTGGTGTTGGTGCCATGAAAAAAAAGCACCCAGTAAACTCTGGTTGGCATTAGGAAGGGCACCTAGCTGTAGAAACCAAGTCAAAACAGACTATGGAACCTGGTGAGGCCCTTGGCCTTGCCAGCTCCTATCAAACCATTCAACCCAAGCCAACATGGAAAATGGGCATTAAATGATGATGACTATATATAT
>NC_068986.1:51398552-51400131 GCF_001194135.2 Octopus bimaculoides
CCTTGAAGGGTTTTAGTCGAATAAATTGATCCCAGGGCTTATTTCTTAAGCCTTGTACTTATTATATCAGTTTCTTTTGCTGAACTGCTAGGTTACAGGACATAGACATACCAACACCAGTTGTCAAGTGGTGATTGGGGGACAAACCCAGACACAAAACACACACATATATATATATATATATATATAATGCAAGAGAGTTAGGGGTTGAGGCTTCAACCAACTAAGGGAGAGTATCTATCCAATATACTGCTGGGAGGGTACCCAATTACTGTTACACTAGTGTTATACCAAGTGCAATAAGTGGGTGCGGGTAAAAGGGGGCTATTTTACCCTAAATTTATATATACATCATTTTCATCTGCTAATTACTCTGGTGCACAGGAGCTATAGAGATAGAATGTGGCATGCCAACGCTAGGCCGAAACAGCTGTAAGTTTCTGTATATTCTCCAATTGCTAAATGTACTTTATATTTGTAACCTTAATTGTTGATATGACATGGTATGTCATAAGCATCTGTATATTGTGGTTTTTGTCATTTTAGTTATAAATAAACAAATTAATCAGCATAATACACTGTCTGCAAGTCGATGGATACCGCATATTCTCCTCCATTTTCTTATTGCTATATATATATATATATATATATATATGATGAGTTTCTTTCAGTTTCTGTCTACTAAATCCACTCACAAGGCTTTGATCAGCCTGGTGCTATAGTAGAAGACACTTGTCCAAGGTGCCATGCAGTAGGACTGAACCAGAAACCATGTGGTTGGGAAGCAAGCTTCTTACCACACAGCCATGTCTATACCTAAACAAAACTAGAAGACCAGCGATTGGATGCTGAAACTCGGGATTGAACAGGGACCTTTAGATCTTCAGTCTAACACTCTCCCAGCTGAGCTATATGTATATGTATTTTATATATTTCACTTAGGCATAGAGTACTAATAATCTGTCATTAGAACTCAATATACAGATGCATCAGAAGAAAGCATTAGCAGATAAAGAGCATAATAAGAGATTAAATAAACAACAAGGAAATAAGAAATTATATGTATGTATGTATGTGTGAGTGTGAGTATGTGTGTGCATGTATGTATGTCTCTATTTTTTAATTATTATAAATCTTTCACTGAGGAGGGAGCTGGTTTCCAACAAAGATACAAAGCTCCATCTTTGGGATGTTGTTAACACAGACAAATTCACATTTGGTACTTGAGAAAAGTCTTGCATATTTTTACTGTTCCACTTATAGATTGCACTCATGATGTACAAATTTGTTGGTCAATTTCTCTTCCTGAAAATCTGTTTATCCAGATTCTCCTTTAAGCATTTACTAACAAAACCTAGTGCTCCAATTATTATTGGTATGAATATGAATGCACAGTCTGGATATGTGGAAGCGCAATGGCCCAGTGGTTAGGGCAGTGGACTCGCGGTCATAGGATCGCGGTTTCCATTCCTAGACCGGGCGTTGTGAGTATTTATTGAGCGAAAACACCTAAAGCTCCACGAGGCTCCGGCAGGGGATGGTGGCGAATCCTGCTGTACTCTTTCACCACAACTTTCTC
>NC_068986.1:51400141-51401435 GCF_001194135.2 Octopus bimaculoides
GGCTCCGGCAGGGGATGGTGGCGAATCCTGCTGTACTCTTTCACCACAACTTTCTCTCACTCTTACTTCCTGTTTCTGTTGTACCTGTATTTCAAAGGGTCAGCCTCGTCACACTGTCTCACGCTGAATATCCCCGAGAACTACGTTAAGGATACACATGTCTGTGGAGTGCTCAAGCACTTGCACGTTAATTTCATGAGCAGGCTGTTCCGTTGATCGGATCAAATGGAACCCTTGACGTTGTGACGGAGTACCAACATGTATGTATGTATGTATGTATGTGTGCATGCGTGTGTATGTGTGAGTGTATGTGTATGTGTGTGTTTGCTTACATATCTGCTCCCCATCACCAAATCACTCAGCTATGGGTAGTGATATTAATGTGATTTTTCCTTGTTAATAAATCATCCATATTCAAAGATGTGTGGAATAAGGCAGATCTTGAAAAACAGGCAAGGATTTGCAACAAAAGACACATCCAGCAGTAACACAATGAATACTTCAACAATATATTTGTTCAGCCAATGCTAACTTAGAGAAAACTACCTCAGCTTCAAAGTGTCAAATAAATCTATAAACTCTTATGTGTATAGAATGCTTTTTAAACAATGGCAAAAAAAAAAATTTAAAAAAAATAAATAAACATATTTTCTTGTTAGATATTTAATTAATAACAATCCCAATTAATGTTTAAAATCAAGTTAAAATAAATAATAAAAAAAAAACGAGAATGCATCAAGCCAAAATCCCAATAATAGAAGTTGAGTTATTGGCTATTTATATTTTTTTGACAGCAACGAAAACAATTGTTTATCCAAATTAATTGAGAAATACAAAAAATAAATGTGGAAAATAAATGAAAAAATGAATGGAGAGAGGAAGAGGAATAGAGAGAGAAAGAGAGAGCGAGAGAGAAAAAAAAAACAACAAAAGATCTTTTCAATTAAATATCAATAAGTTTAATATCAAATTTGTTTGCAGAAATATGTAAGAGAAAATCCTAAATTAAAAAAAAAATCAATATATATATAGTCTATTAAAATAAGTCATATAACATAATTTATTTTATATATATATATATATATATATATATATATATATATATATACACACATAAAATATATCTATAAATTATAACATACAATACGTAAATATAATAAATACACGTATATATGTATATTTATGTATGTATATATATGAATATTTATGTATGTATATATATATATTTATATATGTATGTATATATGTATATATATATATATATGTATGTACGTATATATATATATATATATAT
>NC_068986.1:51404221-51405705 GCF_001194135.2 Octopus bimaculoides
GGGGCAAATTGATTACATCAACCTTAGTGCTCAACTGGTATTTATTTTATCAACCTCGAAGGGATGAAAGGCAGAGATGACTTCAGCAGCATTTGAACTTGGAACATAAAGAGCCAGTGAAAATGCCACTAAGCAGACAATGCCACAATAATAATTCTGCCAGCTGACTGCCTTAATAATAAAATTCTTTTCTAACATAGGCACAAGGCCTGAAATTTTGTGGAGGGGGCTAGTTGATTACATCTACCCCAGTAATCAACTGGTACTTACTTCATCAACCTTGAAGAGACCCTGAAAGGTTGAAAGGCAAAGTTGACCTCGGTGGAATTTGAACTCAGAACGTAAAGCTAGAAGAAATGCTTCTAAACATTTTGTCTGATGCATTAACAATTCTGCCAGTTTACTGCCTTAATAGTAATAACAATAATAAAGTGAATGGTCAAAAAAGATATTAACAAAGAATGCAATAAAATAAAAACAACAACTGAATAAATTCAATAAAATTTGAATACCAAAAGGAAAATTAATTTGAGATCATTTGAGGTTTTTTAATTATACAAATTAAATAGAGTAGATAAATAAGGTATAAATGTCTTTAAGAAACACTGAAATGGAAAATTCAAGACTGATATAAACTAAATTTTTGATCATATTCTATGTCATTTAATTTTTTCTTTGTTCTTTACACTAAGTTAAGAAGTTTCTCAATCTCACCCAACTAATATTTTGGTATGGGATTTCAGGAATGGAAGTATGAGTGAATGAAGTTGTTGGGAGCTCATTAATTATATCTTTGTTCCTTCTGGATTAACCTGGAGTAGAGCATTCAGCTTTTTCATCAGCAGCAAATGTTGAGAAACCACAATTGGTCATCATTAAGTAGGATAGAAGACGGTTATAGAAAAGTGTGTGTACTTTAACAGCTGGCATTTTGACAGAGTAATCTCCACCATGCCAAATCACAGCCTACTGGAAAATTCCAGGGTATACACTTTCAGTGTTTGGGGCCGATAATATTTATATATATATGTGCATGTATTATTCATAGAGGAAACCATATCAGAAAAACATAGTCAAGCTATGTTGAACTCAAAAAAAAAAAAATCTGTCTCAATGTTTTATTCATAACCATTTGGCTAAGATTATATATATTTTGCTGAAGTTGTAGATACAGCTAAAACATATTCATATATATATATATTCATATATATATATATATATATATATATATATGTTAGTTACTAACTACTCAAAGGTAGAGCTGTTTATGTGGTCAGGATTTGGCAGTATGCACAGTGAGCACGGCACAGGCAACAGGGGCCTCAATCAAAGCTGTTCTGTTCACTACTCTGTTCCAGACATTGTAAAAGATTACAGATTACATAAGGAATTTTTAAAACTGCACTCATGTACTCCAAAACAAAACGAATTATGTTTGTATAAAATCTCAAATGCAGTTATATATTTACCTGAAGTAATATAAT
>NC_068986.1:51406702-51408707 GCF_001194135.2 Octopus bimaculoides
TATATATATCCATACACATGCTAACAAAGTTAATAACCATGAAGACAAAAACTTAATCCAATAAAGAACAAAGCAATGTTTTGTTTGTTTTTTTACTTTTTCCATTTTTAATATTTTAACACAAAGATTATATAAATTTGGGGGTCAAATGGAAGCAGAGAGGAATGAGTAGTACAGGTGTTATTATTATTATTATTGTTACAATTATTCAATACAATATCACAAAAACAGAAATATCACTCAAGTAATAATAGTAGTAGTTGTAGTAGTAGTAGTAGTAGTAGTTAGTTGTAGTAGTAATATCATAGTTGAAACCATGCATTTAGACAAACACATGCATGCACTTATACATCATACAGTGATGGATGAAAAGACATCATCTGCTTCTGGGTTTTCGTCTCCTGTGTGCGTTCTTAGCTGTTTCAGGCAGTACTGACAGTCCATCAGCTTCCCATAGACACACAAACACATACACATATACATTCTCTCTTATACACACACACATCTGCGCTGATGATAACACTCTCTTTGAATGATTATTTTTTTTACAGTTCTTTACTTTTGGCTTGGTTTTATTTATCATTTTTTCTTTGTGTTGTTTTCTTTCTTTGTTTCTTCACATTTATTAATATTATTATTATTGTTTTTTTTTTAAATACAGATATACATATATAGATTGATGAAAGTCTTTCGTAGATAGAATCCTCTGTAGTTTATTATGTTTTCATTTTAAAAATGTATTAAAGATCTTTTTGAAAAAAATAAAAAGTGGAAAAAACAATATGAGGATCTTTTCTTAATTATGTAAGACTAAATAATAATTAGCTGAAATACAATATATATATATATATATCCTAGCTCAATTGTGGAAAAAGATATAGATATTAAAATTATGAAAAGGAAAAGTTTTTGAACATGATGTCAAATATTGATTTCTATTTTAAGGCTCATGGCCATTTCTTTATTTCTCATTGTAAAGGAAGGTTTAAAATTAAACAAACTGAATCAATTCCCAATATATTACTGGGACTTATATAAACAGCCTGCCTAAACATACACACTCCTTGTGGAGATGATAAATAAAAATTGGCACAAGCAGGATGTGAACTCAGAGCATAAAGGTATGAAACTAAATATTGTAATGAATTTTCTTTTAAGTCAGGCACTCTACTGTCTCAGCTACCTCCACTGCATTAATATAAACCCAGCATAACAGTTCACTAAATTTAGAATAGTGGGGAGAGAGAAAGAGAGAGAAATTTTAAATTTTCACCAATTTAAAAACTAATTGTTTTATGACTTCTAAAATTTGCGTTTGACTAAATTAATTCTATTACTTACTGCAATACATTTTACCAATATTTTCTCCACCCATCCAATCATGATATAAGTACTCAATAGTTTCACCTAGACACCACAGAGAAAGAAAATTAAACCCTATAATTACCAGGATGACTATGCCGACATGACAGTTTCAGTTTGGGTTAATTCAATAGAATCTAGTCAAAACTAAATTTGTTATATAGCTTATTATTATTATTATTATTATTATTATTATTATTATTAAACCTATTAAACTCATAAAGCATAATTTCAGATATTTAATATTAACTACTCTTGACTAGACACCAACAAAATCTCAGGTTTAAAAAAGGACAGGAAATTGGATACTGTTAACATTCATAATTTCTTCAAAGGTAATAGCAACATAAACCAAGTGAAATGGCTTCAGCTAGAAATCATAGGACATCACAGACCTGTTTCACAGAGAGTTCACCTCCAATTGCAACAATACCAAATGCTGACAGCAATAAAAATCAAAACAAAACATGTCCCAGGGAAATCTGAATTAAAAGACCCTTTTATCTTTATGAAGATTCTCAAAAGCAAAGTCTTTAACTTTGCACAATAACTGAGTGTGTGTGTGTGTGTGTGTGTGTGTGTGTGTGTGTGTGTGTGTATATATATATATATATATATATATATATATATATATAGAGAGAGA
>NC_068986.1:51408717-51412136 GCF_001194135.2 Octopus bimaculoides
GTGTATATATATATATATATATATATATATATATATATAGAGAGAGAGAGAGAGAGATAGATAGATAGATAACACTTTTACTCACCAACATTTGTGACCGTTTATCTAACAACAACAGTGTTTTTACAATATGCAAAAGGCAGCGGAACCTCCTCTAGAATGCAGCCAAACCTTTAAAATGACTAGGTTTAAAAAGGATCAAAATTGAAATCTTCAAACACTACCATATCCATACATGGAAAGAGGTCATTATAACCAACCAATATATGCAAATTTGAGATGCAGAACCTCAGAGTTAGTTCTAAATATTTAAACATGAAAGAACAATAATAGCATTCTTCAGTCACATTTAACTAGGGCTACTTAGTAACGATCACAACAACAACAACAACAACAACAGTAATAATACAGCTGTCATCAAATCACAAATTATTTCACAGTTAAAATTCAAGACTTATATTTCACTATGTTGAGCCAAGTGCACATGTGTGAGTAGGTATGTGCATGTGTGTGTGTATATATATATGTGTTTGAAAATTGTATATATATATATATATATATATATATTCAGAGAAAAATCAATGAAAAATGTATGCATGTGTATTTCAGCATTTGAGATGATATTTTTCTGTAGGTTTGATAGAGTGCTAGATACTTCTGTGAGAGATAGAGCAGGACTCAGCATTTAATATTAGTATGTAAATCGGTAAATGTAAAATTAATTCACATGCACACTATATATCATATGAGTGTATGTGTGTGTGCATGCAAAGGTTTGATATATATGTGTGTGTGTGTGTGGGGGGGGTCATTTATATATAAATCTCATTGCATGTTGGTGCATGTGATTGTCAAAGCCTAATATCTAATTAAAATTAATAAGACCATCTCATACAATAATGCCTCAGGGCTTTCCCCATAAGGAAACAATGCTCAAGCTTTGATCCAGATATCCTTTAACATAATCTAGATGTTTGAATATCATTTTTCCTTCTAAAATTATATCACATTAATAGATGCTCCAGTGAATTAAGTATATCATGAATTCAATCAACAATCTCTTTACAGAAACTTGAACACACACACACACACACACACACACACATATATATATGTAAACACCCATTAACACAATAAAACAAAATGTTTTGTAGTTAAAGAGTGAATATAAAAAAAGAATATCACAGACAACTGTGAGATAAACCCTTATCCATTGAATATTTTTATTCAGATTTTTTTCCCCATGACAAAAAATTTCAAAAGAAAATGTAAACATTTAAAAATAAAACAAATACCATTGTCAATTTTATAACATGCCGATTGGCAGTAACAAAGATACCAATAATTATATCTACAGACTGAAAGATCCTTTAACAAATATAACCGAGAGAAAACTCAAGGCAGCAGTAACAAATTCTCAAAGTAACAAGAGTAAACTCGGAAAATAACAAAACATCAACTGAGCTGATGCAAAAGAATAGCATTAACCACCATCATAATCATTCCGGAAATAAGACATGTCTGTAAAAATACCAAAGTAATATATATATATATATATATATATATACACACACATGCATGTATAATATAAACATATATATATATATATACACACACACACAGACATACATACATAGATACATGCCTGGTAAAAATAGAACTGAAGTTTTCATCTTTTTTCAAAACATTCCCATTTTCTACAGGATTCTAGTTTCATGATTACAAAAACCCTTTGAAACTTGAGATTTCAAAAATATCCAGAAATGAATTCGAACTGAGATTAATTTACTGATACTGTGACCCCCATGAAATTTAGATTAACACTAGTTCCATAATTCAAAAAGGAATGCCACTTAAATATGCTTAAGATGTACAGTTAGTTTCCATTGTCCAAACATTAAATCTTTATGTTAATATACTTTCCAAGTTGTTTCTGGCAACTGAAGACAATGGCAACTAAACTTTTTTCTCCTCCTCCTCCTCCTCCTCACTTAGAGTGAACGATTCTTCTTTAGTCTTCTATCTATTGACTAAAGGTAATATTTGGACTACCTTTTAGTGGTTTACATATAGCAAACTAAGGGAGTTTATAATTTATATATTTTTGAAATTTTTTTCTTCTTAAATAGGCAAATATATTGTGATATCCAGTGCAGAGTTATTGACTGTAGATCAAAGTGTTTTGAAATTACAAAATTAAAGATGCATACTACAAACATATAACCATTTTTACATGCATAATTTAATTTTTTTTTAACTACAAAAAAGGTTTCCCATTCTTTATAACATTGGAAATAACCAAATGGACTATAATATATATATATGTATATACATGTGTGTATGTGTATGTAAGTGTGTGTGTGTGTGTGTGTGCCAAAATTATTGTTAAAATGTAACAGAGTAAGTAACAAAGTTAAATACAGTTGAATCAATGCTCCTTTGGTGCATTGTAAAAGCACTCGTGAATGTTGTGTGTCCAATACGAACAATTAGAAAAAAATTGCTTTTGAAAATAATTTATTTAATTTTATGGGAGACACATAACTACTGAATGTATGTGAGTTGACAGCTTACATCACGTTAACACATTATTTTGTTCCAAAAACAAAATATTTCAATTTTTTTAAAAAAGAAAGGAACAAAAAAAAAAACTTTTTCTTTTACTACTTCAGTTTAATTTTTTTGGTAAAGCTTAAAAAGCTTAGAATAACTTTGAAATAGTTATCACTTTAAATCCATCAACATTTGTTTAATATTTAACTATGTCCTTGAACTTATAAAATAATTTTTTCTATTTAGAGTAAAAAGAAATGTCTATTTGATTTTTGACTAATAGAAAGAAAGAAATCATAATTAATTAAAATGTTATAAGACTTATTGTTAAACAAATCACTTAGATATCCTAATCACATTTCTTAAAAAAGAAATCACAAAATATTTCAATATAAGTGATAAAAGGTACAGAAATAAATCTTTTTGTAGAGTGAATAAATAAAAATATTTTGAATCTACCTTCACTCACCAGGTTAGCAAATGATGCTCTAATTAACAACAATGTTTAATGACTAATCACAATTAGTTTTATACACATTTTGTGTACATGTGCACAAATGTAGAAACGTGCATGTGTGAGTATAAATGAAGGCATATGCATCATATACACATAGTGTATGCATGCACTGTACATATACACACAGTATGTATGTTATTGTATATGCTTCCTTACATATCTATAAAAGTTCTCAGTATATAATTGTATGGTATCATGAATTTGAAATTATACCTAGCTTATAAGCACAATTCATCTGATAAAGAGAGGTCACTTCTGTGGGTCTGAAAGCTATCTATGTACAAATATTCCGTGTGTGCGTGTGTGTGTGTGTGCGTGTGCGTGTGCGTGTGCGTGTGTGTGTGTGTGT
>NC_068986.1:51412236-51414468 GCF_001194135.2 Octopus bimaculoides
TATATATGAATGCACACACATATATACACAAATATGTATATTTGTGTATACATTTGCATGTATACATACACATACAAATGTATTTCTTTTCTTCTATTCGCACCTCAAATAATTAATCAAATCTTTTCAAAAGAAATATTTGTACATGCTTAAGAAAATTCTAGCTTACAATTCATACAATAATACACATTTTCTAATGGGTGATCATTTAATGACAAGAGAAAGATATTTACTGTACATACCTACCTGCATACAGATTAGATACAATGTATTGGATACAAAATATTTTAAGAAGCTGGAATTACACATCCTTGTAACAAAGGAGATGGTAATGGAATAGTTTCACAATCATATTTATTTATGTTGCAGTTGACAAATATCTTATCCAGGAACATAGTATGCTTTCATCCTCTTAATGCTACAGTAGCAGAATCAAGTTCAGATGAATGGACTTAATCTAAGCATGCGCATGTAGACTGAAGAACAACAGTTAAGCAGGGTAATCTTGGATCTGTGGAGTTTTCTCCTCTATCATGAGGCCTACATTGTAGTTGTATTTGCTTATTTTGTATATTAGGTATTACTTTTATTTCATTTCACCCTTTCCCTTTTCTGCCCCCATTTAATTTATCTAAACCATCACACAAGTTATAAACAGGCCTTATCCCTCATCTGGTAAATAAAAGAAATTATTATTATTGCCTCCACTTTAGCGAAGGCAGAGGTGTTGTTTTCAGTTGTATTTGTTTGTTTGTCCTTGGACAAGATATCTCGAGAACTGCAGGATGGATTTGGATGAAACTTTCAGGGATGTTTGTCCTAATGACTGGCATGAACTGATTAGATTTTGGGAGGGATTGATCCAGTACCAGACAAGGATTCTGGATTATTTTTCCTGCTTTTTTACATAATTTTTGAGAGCGGTTGAGGTTCCGTTTTAATATTCTTGTTTGTGAGAGCAGTAGAGTTTATTTCAAATATTCTCATTTAAAAAATCATCTCTGGCTAATTGTTGAGAGGATGTTGGTGTTGCCTTGGCAGAGGTTTGTGCTCTCTGAGCGCTCTTGTTATTATTACTATTATTATTATTATTATTATTATTATTATTATTATTAGTATTAAGGTGGCAAGCTGGCAGAATTGTTAACACACCAGGCAAAATGTCTAGCGGCATTTCTTCTGTCACTACATTCTGAGTTAAAATTCTGTAGAGGTCAACTGAGCCTTTCATCCTTTCAGGATCAGAAATTAAGTACCAGTTGAACTCTGGGGTTGATGTAATCAACTAGTTCCCTCTCTGCCAAATTTCAGGCCTTGTGCTTAAATTAGAAAAGACTATTATTACTATTATTATTAAGGCAGCAAACTAGCAGAATTTTCGACATGCTGGACAAAATACTTAACCACTTTTTATCTGTCTTCATGTTCTGAGTTCAAATTCTGCCATGGTCAACTTTGTATTTCATTTTTTTCAAGGGTTGATGAAATAAATTCCAGTTGAACACTGGGGTCTATGTAACTCACCCACAAAATTTCAAGCCTTGTGCCTATAGTAGGAAGGATTATTATTATTATTATTATTTTCATTATTATGCCTCTCCTGCTTCAGTAGCAATAATTGGATGAGATTGTAGAATGTTCCCAGATATTTTAGAGCCTACTGTCCAGAGAATTAATCTATGTAGAAATAGAGAGCAATGTGATGCTGTAGTACATGAAACATAGTTTCATGCAACAGTTGTGCTAGAGACATGGATGTATACAGTTATTTTGAAAAGTACTTTAACCCATTCAATCAACAAGGTCACCTAAAGTTTTAATATACTTTTGCATAACATTGCTTTCTGGATATTAACATTAATGAGTAAATATGATTGGTGTACTAATCCATACACTGATTTTTTTATATATTAACATTGAGCAATTATAACTGATGAACCAATCCACACTTTATGAGTTTGAGTAAATAATTAGAATCAAGAAAGATTGTTGTTGTTGTTTTTATCTTTAGTAGAAACACTAACACCAAGTATAAATAATGAGCTGAAATTGTTGAATTAGATCAATTTAAAGTAAAATTACTGACTATTTGATTGATAGTGTTGATATTTATTGGTCAAAGAAGATGGTTTAATAGTCCTTAAGTTTCATATTAAATGTTAATATATGTGTGTGTATGTGTATGTGTATGTATATATATATATATATATATATATATATATATATATATAT
>NC_068986.1:51414914-51422651 GCF_001194135.2 Octopus bimaculoides
GATAGATATTATTAAAAAAGAAAGATCTACATGCTAACTAAAGGAATAGTTTGATTTCATTTCTTTTGCATAAAATGTTTTAAACTGGCTGACTTGATAAAACTAGAGAGATAAATAAACTTACAGGTCACAAAAATAGTCTCTGAATGTCAAAGATTTATTTCATGTATGGTCATACAACAACTTGCAGAAGATGTTGGATGCCAAGTTGAAGACCTAAAAACACTAATGGAAGATTGGGAAGGATGGAGAGAGGTAGTCAGGCTGGCCTGGGTAATCAGCCTAACTGAATGATGTCTTGATAAGAAAAAAAAAAAATAAATAAATAAACAACCATCAGGTTGAGAGAAAAGTAATGCAACTATTTTGCACTTAAATAATAAATGCAGGTCTTTAAATTTAGACATTCATATGAATTTTCAGAGAATTGCAACTGATCAAAATATTAAAACATCACCAGGCAGAGCAGTCTTAGCAGTGTTAAAGACACTTCAGGGATATCAATGTGCCTGGCACATACTGACAGTAAGCCACAAAATTCATAGATTAAAATTGGGCCCCTAGACCTGTGAAGCCTCTGGGCAACTGCCCTGTGAGCTCATGCCTTAAGACGGTAATGCTACCAGACCAACAGCTGAAGTTTCAACAGTTTTGCTCATATCATCAACACTGTACCATGTTCTTGGTAAAGAAACTTAAATCTGGGTGGTCCAAGTCTAGTTATAACTGATGAGAAAAATGAAAAATGGCTTCTACTCCTTTGATTGATAATACGTAATAATATGGTGGCATGTTGCTAAGGAAATAACCATTACTTTACCACTTAATGCACTGAAATGAGATAAACATTGGTCTGTTATAATCCCTTTTTTTTAATTAATAGCAACACCCGAGAAGAAACGATGGGGATAAATGTTTTCTTAGTTACATAGTTACTCTCTCTTTCAATTTAATTTCCTTTATGTATGTGCAGAAAAAAAGAGCAATATGTGTGAGAGAAAGATTTAAAAGAAAAAGAGACAAATAAAAAGAGAGGAGAAGACTACATGAAAGAGAGAGAGAGAGAAAGGAAGACAAAGAAAATAAGACGGATAAAGAGAGAGAGGAAGATTGAAAGAAAAAGAGACATATAAAGAGAGAGAGGAAAGTAAGCTAGAGACAAAGAGAAAATATATATTTCCATATAAAGAAAAGCAAAGCACCATTACCACTATGCCAACATAGGAGCCTTAAACAGCCGTTCTATTTGATAGAAATAGTAGCCAAATACTGTTTGTTCATGCATTAGCCCTTTTATATAAAAGATACATTAGAAAATGCAATCTTAGATAACTCTAAAAAGACAGGATGGTCAAGGCTGCAGTACCTTTGACCATAGTTCTATTCAATAAATGTTGACCTGAATAATAACAATATTAAAAACCTTTTCATAATTTATTAACACCAGTGATTCTATAGATATATTTTCATTCCTTGGCTGAAGAAAAGAATTTTTCTTTGAACATGTGTTGAGTGAGAAAATAATAAAACAATTAATTAAGTATAGAGATTGATCTGAAATATAAATCGTAGCACTCCTATATTGTAACAAATTAAATCTGATTTAAAATAAGCACTGAACCAAAAATATAAATCTTTAATAGCAGAGTTAAATAAACCATCTCCAGCTTTGACAACATAAATATTGTAGTTGTTGTATTTGTATTAATGTTCACATTGATGAAATCATAAATAAATAAATATAAGTGTTGCCTATTCAACACACCTATATGCTGGAATTATTTAAAGTTGGGTGTTATTTTGGGGTTAAAGAACAAAATAATCAAGTAATTATTGATGATCCCTTAATTTTAGTAGAGAATCTTGAAGTACTAGTCTAATTCACACAAATATACACTCATATACATCCTATGTATATATTCATTCACACCAATGAACATTTCCACTTGCTGTAAAAATACTGAAAACTTCACAATAACCTTTCACGTTTCTTCGTTATGTTATTATTTTCAAAAATATATTATTTTTGGTGCAAATTATTTCTCAAAAGAAAAGATGTATAATTAAAAGGGATCCAGCTAAATAGATATTAAGTGATTTATTTTTTAATTTTAATTTGAAAAATGTGATAAAAATAAAGTTAAATTAATATATTTTTAGCATAAGTATTTGTTCATTATAGATTATTTCACATTGGAATTTTTTTAAAATTTAAAGTGATATATTAGTAATTGTGTCTACTTTAAACTACGAGTAGTTATTAGGAAACCTTTTTCCTTTTTGTCTTCAGCATTTGATTTTTCAGCTGCAAAGAAGGAAGCAAATTTGAATTATTATTGGCAGTTTCGGTGGTTAGCATGTACTTTATTCATCTGAAATTGAAGAAAACTAAGTTGGAAGTATAGTAATGATTTATATTTGCTTTTAAAAAGGAAGAAAATGTAAACAGTCCCTCTCGTTAACGTCTTCGTATTTTACGGTAAAGAAAAAAATTACTTAAGGGAAATAACTCCATTGCGCAAGGGAGGGAAGCAGGCATTACATATTTAACACGTTTTCAAATCTCTGGATGACAATTTTTTTTTTTATTTAGAAATTATCAGCCAATTTTATACTTCAAAATAAGTTAGTGTTGACGGCTATATTCGCCACTCAATTTTTGTTTATTTATTAACTTATCAAAATTAATCTATTAATAGAGTCTTATTGTGTTTACATAAACGCATCAAGTATTAGAAAAATAACAATCTTAAGCTAAGGTTATTTTAATGAATGGTAAAACTATGTGAAAAGGCTTCACTTAGAGTGGGATAAACCAAGAAATATAACATAGAATTGTATTGATTTACAATTCCTTGTTTCATATTCACATAATCGTTGTGCCAACGAAACCAACTGAGCTGAGTCAACAAGGAAACTTTATAGGGTTGCTCAAAGCGCATACAGCAGAAGGTGAAACTACTAAAAATCACATCCTCGTCTTTTGAGAAATGAAAAGAAAGAACATATGGGATAATGTACATCTGTTTACATTATATCTTCAAAAAATAAGGAATGATCATAACTAGAACGTCTCTGATTCTGAGTGTCCGTTTGATTAACTCAGGCTTTATGTTTATTTTACCTTTTCCACTTTAAATTAGCTATAATTTATTTCAAAATTTGATAGCTTTTCGCCTCTAAGTATTTAAATAATATTAATCATTTATAGTAAGCTGTAATAAGCACTATCTATGAAGATGTTTTGAAATTATTAGCAAAAAAAAAAAAAAAAAATTCAATCAGATTTGAAGCAAATGATGTCAAATTTCACTTGAAATAAATCAGTAAATGATTGCTAGTCTCTCATCATACATTATAATAATGATAGTTTCAGAAGAAATACCTCCACTTATGCTATGCTACATAAGCCTTTGGAAAAACGATGTATAATCACATGTTCTTATTGTCTTAAACCAAAAATATTTGACTTACGTGCCTCATAAAAAAACAAAGAGTGGTATTATCACTACCATAGAAAAAGACCAATTTCATAGTCAGATACGATAAATTAAGCAATGGTTTATATATGCTTTTGTAATCTCAAGATGACATTTTAAGTATTAAAATAACGAAAATAATCTCTTTCATTATTGTGGAGCTAAAAATTATCAGACGAAAACTATACAGACAAGACCTAAGTTGAATATCAGTAAGAAAATAAAATTCTATATTTGAACAATAGTTTATAATGAAGTTGCGAATATTTCTTGGGTAAAAATCATGTTGGAAATTTAGAAACCAAGAAAAAAAAACAAAACAAATTTCAATGACATTGTATAATATTTAAGGATCAGGTTGATAGTTATATTTCATACTAGCTAATGACTAAAAACTTTTAAATTGGCATTAGTAAATAAATAACTTACTTTTATGTCAAAAGAATTAAAAAATATAAGACATTTTTTGTGAAAGGATTTTAATTTGTAGAACAAAAGAAAAATATTAGTTCATATTTTTCCAATGAAAAAAACAAAAAAAACCCTGATATTTCATTAGCTGCAAATATATTTTAATAATCCACTAATATAATTATAATTAATAATTTTATTAGGTATTATATGAGTAGTAAACTCAAACGCAGAAGAAAAAATATATAATAAATTATATCTCAAACTCCAGCAAACTGAAACTATAAAAATAACCACCTAGTCTCTAATTAAAATCGATAGTTTTTATTCAGAAACTTTTTAGTAAAAAAAAAAAAAAAATCAAAACTTCATTAGGTTACTTAGTCAATCCTTTAGAATCCAGAAATAGTCTTCATGTTAAATATTATCCATGTTAATAGGATAGGCATTAAAATGTGTTAGTAAAAACAAGCATTCCCAGAACAGATTTTACCACATTGAAGAGTTACTTTGAGCAATTTAGTTTGATACCTCTATCAGTTATGAAATGATAGGAAAAAAAGTTAGGTAGACTCCTTGTTTTAAGTCCTATAGTCAGGATGTTATCACAATGTGATATTTGTGAAGAGAGCAAAGAAAACAGAGAAAGTGAGGAATTATGAATTAAGTGCTGAAGAAGAGTTATGAAAGATAACAGGAAGTATGATGGGTTTTTGTTGTTTTTGATTAAAAAGAAAAATTAAAAAAAGCAGTAGCAGAAAATATTTGAAAGAGACAAAATAAAATGTTTCCTATACTCCAGAGAAATATATTCCTAGGTTGTGAAATTTAAGATTGGAAGGTTGGCAGATAAGAATGTATACTTTTAGCCCTAGTTAGTACTTTACTATTATCCCTTTGGGATATAATATCAATGTAAATATCTTCATACTTTCTTCCAGGAATCTCAGTAACATTATGAAATCTTAATTTTCATACCCTACGCAACGTGAAACTAATTTTGTAAACATTAGAGAAATAAGAAAAACATTAATTTATGATAATTTTGAGTTGTTCAGTGTTGGAAAAAAACTAAGTCATATGAATTAAGCAAAATATCTCTGACCGAGGAATGTTTATGCTACAACTTAGTAAAAACATGAAGGCTTCAGATTCATATTTGAATATTGATAGGGAAAAAAAGTTGGCATCACTATGGCATCTATTTCAGTTTTGTGTTCAGGATTTGATGAATGAAGAAGTTTAATTTTACCACTTTCACCTGTCTCTGCTGCTATAATGTAAGTTCACCAGGTCTGTGTGGATTGTACATAGCAGGATGTCCAAATCTTTAACAAAGACACTAACATCAAATTTACATATTTCTCTTGTTTCGAGAGAGAACATTGAAGAGCCGAGATCTCTTGAAATCCAGAATGTTGCAGAACCTTGTCATTATAGAAGGGAAAAATCAGAACTTTTGGAATTATGAAATGGTGCCTTGATCCAGGATTCATATAAGACTTTATAGATATACATGACTGCAAATTTTCCTTTTTTTATGTTCCAACTTCAAAGTTTACAAGGCCTCTCAACTGTTCACTTGGTGCACAAAATCATTCTTATTTGAATAAGTCCTCTGGACTGTCAGTAGTGAGCTTTGTAATAGGAGTAACCACTGCTGAGGGAAATGACAGAGAACAAATGTCTTCCAGGGAATAAGCATGTGCTCTTATTCTGGATATTTTGCCATTCATCTGCATGTGGAATAGTGCATCATTGGTCATTACATTTTCCAGACACTACAGAATTTCTGACTGATACTATAATTTCTTCTGAGACTCAGTACCCAGGATGTATTGTGTTAGAGGATTGATAGCAAACTAATCTCCATTGAATTTTATGTTTATTCAGCCACTGAACTTTATGTTTCCTTCAGTACATCTTAGGCTTTTGATATCTTTGGAAGAATTTTACTGCTCATGATGGTTTAATTTTCATTGGCAAAGATTATGAGAATTGCTGCACTGACAACCATGATTAAATCATATCACATGATTGCAAACAATAAAATATCCAAGATGGCCCTCTATGGTACTGCTGCTCAGTATATGTAAACCATCAAAGAAAGTAATGTTATCTGCAACAACATACTTCTATTTTTTAGGGAGTCATACAGCACATGGCTCAGTAGTTAGAGCGCTGGGTTCACAATCATGAGGTAATGAGTTCAATTCCTGGACTGGCTGTGCATTGTGTTCTTGAGCAAAGCACTTTATTTCACATTGCTCCAGTTCACTCATCCGTAGAAATGAGTTGTGACGTCACTGGTCCCAAGCTGTATTGGCCTTTGCCTTTCCCTTGGATAACATCAGTGGCATGGAGAAGGGAGGCTGGTATGCATGGGCAACTGCTGGTCTTCCATAAACAACCTTGCCCAGTCTTGTGACTTGGAAGGGAACTTTCTAGGTGCAATCCCATGATCATCCATGACAGAAGATCTTTACCCTTTACCCATACAGCCACTCTCTCATTTTCTCTAAAGTTTGTAACAATGTCCTATGCCCAAATTTGTCAAAAATCTTTGCAATGTCTCCTTATGAATGATTGAGTAACTGCTTTAGCAGCCAGTGGCTATATGAAGCAGCATAAACATGGACAACCCCCCCACCCCCCAAAAAAAACAATGAGACTAGGTATCACTTAGCAAGCTTTAGATAGACAAAGATTTTCTCCTCGATAAACATTTTCCAAGGCATTGATGATATATAATGTAGATAGTGTTCCTCTAATTCTTTGCAAACACATTTTTGCTTCTAATATGTAAACGGAATATTTTGGCCTTTCAGTAGATTTTCTTGATGGCTGCCACTTTTAATACAGCTTTCAATAGTTAACCTAAGCATCTTGGTAAGAATTTGTTTTACATATGAGAATATATAACATAAAACACATACACACAAATATATAAACAAATACTCATACACATATATATATATATAAATGCATGTATACATATGCAAACATGGGTACATACAGACATATATATATATATATATATATATATATATATATGCATGCACACCTACATATAAATATATATAATGCATGCAGAGATACATATCTATGAGTGTGCATAATATGAATATACACTACATATATAAACATACACTCAAATTCACATATGTGTGAGTGTGAAGTTCACTTGCCAACCACATGGTTTCAGGTTCAATCTCACTGCATGCCAATTCAGTAAAATATTTTCTACTGTAGCCTTGCGAATAGATTTGGTACACAGAAATTAAAAGAAGCTACCTGTGTGTGTGTCTCTGTGCACACACACACACACACACATGCATATGCATCAGTGTGAGTTCATATTTTCCCTCATTTTCACATGCGTCCAACCCATGCAAGCTGGTTGCACACAATGACCTTACTGCTCATGTACACGGTGCTATTTGCTTGCAGTTCACCACAAAAACATGTCTGGGCTCCTTGATACATCTTGACATGTTGCACAATCTTTGCAAACAAAATATTCCTTCATGCACTGTCTCCATCTGTTTCCACTTCTCTGTATAACTATGTTCAAATTGTTTGTTGTTCAATGGACTGAGTGACTATTGTCTTGCTTCAAAAGCAGGTGGGTATTGGCGACTGGAAGTGCAGCCACATTTAGAAAAATCTCTTAACTTCAATGCATTGCTATGTGGCCAATGCAAGTATGAGGAAGCAGGTATTTAGACAATGATTAGGGCAATGATGTGTAAATATCCATTGAACAATATAAAATTGATATACATACATATATGTATGTATATATATGTGTGTGTGTGTATATATATATATATATATATATATATAT
>NC_068986.1:51423009-51436450 GCF_001194135.2 Octopus bimaculoides
TGAATGCAATCAGACATCACTGCAACAAAAAGTCTACATCTGCGAGCTAGCTAGCAAACTATATAAGCATCTAAAAAGTCTAAAGCTATTACAGCAAGCAAGACTAATAGAATATCATTAATTTACTTTAATAAAATCAAAACTCAATATGCTAAAATGGGAGAAAAGGAACAAAATTTGAACAGAAATTTTGAATTTATATTTCATTTTCTGTTAATTGAACTATTCTTCCAATCAACAAGATGCTATTATACTACTGGATTCTGTTTGGAGAGCTAATTAAGTGTAAAAGTAGTTCCAAGGAATTCTGGTGTTGTGTGACAAACTTTCTTGAAAGACACCAGACTGAAAATATCAATTTTATTACCATGTTAAAATATTGCACTTTAAGCTTGGCAAGATTTCTGTTGCTGTCATATCTATTCTTGAATTTGAAATTATTGTTATCTCACTTCATCAAAATCAAATTATGTTAAAGGCTGTATAAGTCAAAGACCCTGTTTGTTAGGCATGACACAGATATATTGAAGTACATTTACATACAGTAACACACACTCAATTGCATTTTGTTTATGTTGTACTCCTAGCTTAATTTTATTGGATAAGATATCATCAGTATGTGCATACTAAATGATGTGTCATAAGCTAAGATACATCAGATTTAATTCTATTATTCTTCTGACATCACATATAATACTATTGAGTTTATGTGTATTAAAATGTGAGTGCTTTAACCTGGTGGTGTGAAGAAACACTCAATGCACTCTGAAAAGTGGTTGGTGCTTGAAAGAGCATCTAGTCATAGAAATGATGCCAAAGTTGACACAGAATCTTGACACAGCTCTAAGGCTTGCCAGATACTGCCGAAATGTCCAACACATGCCAGCATAGAAAATGGATGTTAAATATTGATGATGATGTATTTGTATGCAATACCTTCAGTGTCTATGAATAAAAGTCTCATTATCATCAATCATGGTATGTTACAATCTGATTTCAGTATTTATTTGCAGTATACAAAGATGTATTTTTAGGCTATTAGTTTCTCTGCCTGATGTGTCCATTTGTGAATCTTAGTCTTGTTAGATGTTTATGTCTCAAAGAGAGATCCATAAGAACCAGTTCATTACAGCCCAGATAGGATAAAAAACAAAAAACCCCAAAAAGGAAGTTTTTTTTTCATGGACTGAACTGTCTCAAAGTTCTAGATTCACCTGCTTGTGAGAAATTAACTTTACTGTTCAATGATGATTACTCATGATCCCAGTGGTTGGAAACAGCAAACTGCTAACTAGAATATATGGGTGCAAGTGTAGCCGTGTGGTTAATAAGCTTACTTCCTGACCAGTTGGCTCTAGGTTTAGTCCCACTGTGTTGCACCTTGTGCAGATGTCTTCTATAATCCCTGGCCTACCAAAGCATTGTAAGATGGAAACTAACCAAAAGGAGCCCATTATAGATATATACATATATGTGTGTGTGTATGATCGTTGCAAACAAGTGTTACTCACATACAAACTGTGTCCTTTGCTTCCAAGCATCTGTGAAAACATGTTCAGCCATGGGGAAATATTAGCTAACTTGGAAATAGATGGGGGTTGGTGATAGGAAAGGCATCCAGCCATTGAAAAATCTGCCTTCACAAATGTTGTCCAACCCATGCAGGCATAGAAAAGTGGCCATTCAAATAATAAAGAATATAGTTCTTGGCACTAAGTATGAACTGACAGAAAGATATCAGATCATATCGAATATTTTCTCTCATTCTGCAGTATCAGCATGCATCTGAAGTTTGGTGTGTTATGTGTATTATGTAAAGTACACAAGTTTTTATTTATTTATTTACTGTCTTATATCCATTTTCCAAAGTAGTATGTGGTGATGGCTTGTTTTTAGTTATTAATATTATTGTTGGTGAAGCAAATGTTTTTACACCTGGATGTTCTTATTCCTATACATGCAATTCCTCCTACACACTTAAGTAGGAGTGGAACAAGCACTTTTGTCTGCCAAGCAAACTGGAGCAAACAGAGTTATGTGCATCATTCAGGGATACAACATAACTGGATGCAGTAATATACCATTTTAATCTTACAGTGTTATACACACAACCAATATATATTGTTACATATGGGTTTGTTTTTTTAATCTATTCAGGAGAGGTGGGAATATAATCAGTTTAAATATAATACCACTTTCATAACTCCTAGAGAGATAGAGAAGATAAAAGCAACTCTACTCCTTTGGCAGTCATTCAGAAATTGAGGATGACTTGGAAGCATATACAGAGTGTTCAAAAATCATCTTTACTACTTCCACAATTTATAGTATCTATCAAAGTTGAGATCCAGCAATTGACTTCTTTGCAAACAATGAAGCCCATGTGGAAGTGTTCTGCTGTTTATAACAAAGCTATTTCTTTGTCCATGTTCTCCAATAAATTCTGCTAATTTAGCCTTATTTTTTGCATTTTTCTAAATTTTTCAAATTGTAAAAGGTAATTTATAGACTATTCTTGTTAATTATTTTTTTTTAGATTCCTACATAGTTGAGAGTAGACACTGAAACCCTCTTGGTTCCTCCACTCTCGACTCAACAGAGCATACAGGATATCTCAGATGGATGGAAAGAGGGCTGCATGAGCATCAAGCACTTGGCTAGTGTTCATTTTTGGCTGAGTTGATTGAAGCAACATGAAATGAATTATCTTGCTCAATTATCTTGCCTAACCTAGGAATTGAACCCATAACCTTATGATCATGAACTAAGTCTTTGAACTACTAGACAAATCAAGTGGAAACTAAATATACTATACAAACTGATCCTTCTCTTTTCCTTCTTTGCCAGTTTTAGCATTAAGCACCAATATAAAACAGGGTATGGGATATTTCTAGTACATGAATCAGCTGTCCCTTTATACATATATATTTTTACTTAATATATTCTCATGGCTGGCTGCCGACAAATTTTTCTGCTCTTAAGAAAAAAGGATTTTATCCTTTATATCTATACTGTTCAGTATTTATGCGTTGAATAAAATTTATCTTTCTACTTGTTTTATATATAATAATTAGTGAAGCAAAAGTTCAAGTGCTATTGTTTTGTTTTTTTTTGATATTTTATGCAAAAGGGCTTTCAAGAGAAAAAAAAAATGAGGAGGAAATAAAACAGAAGACTAAAGTTTAAAGATTTGGAAAAGAGAAAAATAGTAAAGAGAAAGGAGGTAGAATAATGCTATTTAGCAGACAAGCAGTAAAGAGTAAGTTTGACTAGCAAGCAGATGAGAAAGATTGAGTAAAGAGTGAGTGAGCTAGTGAGTACTAAAAAGGAGCCTTTCAAATTAGATTAAAAAAAGAAGTGTTTGAAAGAAAGGAACGAAAGGATAAAAAAAAAAAGAAAGTGATGTAAGAAGGTAAGTGAAGAAATAACCATTGCTAATAGAAAATGAGAAAAGATATTTGGTGGTAGCATTTTTTTTTTTCTTTGTTTGTTTTCTTACCTTCTGAAAAACAAAAACAGAAAACTCAAGTTTTTTTCTGCTTTCAGTTTAAAATGTCTTCCAAAGACTCCAGCAAGAAGCAATGCATACAATAAAAAAAAAAATGGGAAAGAGAGAGAGAGAAAGAAAGAGAGAAAGAGGTTTGCATTATTAACATATACAAAAAGTAACATCATCAATATTAAACCATAGGTACATATATATATATATATATATATATATATATATATATATATATATATATATATATATATATATATATATATATATACATATATATGTGCATATACACAAACACATACATGCATACTGCATTCCTGCAATACATACACAGTTATGGTCACATGAACCCACTGACAAAAGCCTGGACAATAAGGGATCTTAATGCAAATAGAGGGAAATAATTTCAAGGGGCACCAAAAATAGAAAACACGTGTATGTGTATGGGGGGGGGAGATTTAGCAATGAAAATAAGAAATATTAGTGAAAGAGGGAAAGGGTGAGGGAACTGATAGGAACAAAAGAGAAAAGATGACAAGGAGGAGAGGGGGAGATAGACAGACAAGAAAACTTTTGATTTGCAAAACAACCAATGAAAAACTAAAAAAGAAAGAAAGAATAAAGAATTGGCCAAGTACATGGTATCTTGGAAAAGTATCTTGCACCATAGCCTTGAGTCGTCCCAAGGTAGAGAGGAACTGTTTGGAAGCATATCAAAGGAAACTGTCCTTGTAATTCTCAGGCCCAGCCTTGTCACATAGTCATGCTAATTCTCCTTGAGTGTTATGTTAAGGGTACTTAGCCACTGGTACCTTAATTCAGAGAAGGATGTTCCATTGATCAAACCATTGGAACACACATTGTCGAAATCAGACGGAGAGAGAGAGAGAGATAGGTGGGGGTGGATGGAAATAAAAGAGGAGAAAGAGTAAACGAGAGGTCACAACAGGTAGGACTTGAGCTTCATGCCCACTAAAGATCACTAATATCCCACCTGTACCAGTAGATCACTAAGAACACCGTCCGAGCTTGATCGTTGCCAGAGCACCAGCTGTCTGGTTTCCGTGCCGGTGGCACATAAATAGCACCATTTGAGCGTGATCGTTACCAACGTCGCCTTCCTGGCATGTGAAAAGACATTCGAGCAAGTTCGTTGCCAGCACCGCTGGACTGGCTCCTGTGCAGGTGGCACGTAAAATGCACCATTTTGAGCGTGGCCATTGCAAATACCTCCTGACTGGCCTTCGTGCCGGTGGCACATAAAAGCACCCACTACACTCTTGGAGTGGTTGGCGTTAGGAAGGGCATCCAGCTGTAGAAACTCTGCCAAATCAGATTGGAGCCTGGTGTAGCCATCTGGTTCACCAGTCCTCAGTCAAATCGTCCAACCCATGCTAGCATGGAAAGCGGACGTTAAACGATGATGATGATGATGATAATGATGACAGAGCTACCTGTGTACAACTATAGTAAGGATTTAAACATAGTTACAAAAGCACATAATGAACTCTGCATGCTTTATAACAAACATATATCATGGCACTTTAAATTTTATGCATGTAAGCCATAACGCACATAAGCAACATTATATACATAGATACATATGCATATATAAAGTACACATATCTACACTACTCTCGTGATTTCTGTTTTAGTAGTTAATTTGATAGGTTTTTGTTTTGTGCCTTGCATAAACTGACAGGAAACGAAATTTGACTGTAAATAAGGCTGACTGCTACAGTTGTAAGAAGCAGAAACTGCACAACTAAGCAAAGAGCAAAAAAAAACACCAACAGCCAAAACAATGAGATACTGGATGAAATACAATGAAGCTTCACTGTAAACAAGCATAACAAAACAAAAAACAGAAGGGGGAAATATCTAGCAACAGGCATGGCAGGGAACAATAATATGGAGTTTGGTGGGAGAAATACACTTTTGAGAATCAAAGAAGGGAGACAAATCAAAATCTTAGGCTGAATTTTGTTGTCACAGCAAAAAGGTTTTTCATTATGAAAAATAATCTTTTCTTCATTGCTTCCATCTGGCTAGCTGGCTTTAATGGATGGATTTATAAGTTTTATTTGCCTATTATTAATTAATTAATTAATTTATTTATTTATATGCATTTCACAAGAGAAATGAGGCAACTGTGAAAGAGAGAGAAATACCATCGTTCACAAGTAGTCACCAGAGTTCTCCACGGAATGAGTTACACTATATCTGTATTCTCTTCTTAATAATAATAATGATGATGATGGACTCTCCAATGTATGAGTGTTCAGCTTTTGCTGAATGACCTGCACAAATGATTTGTTTACTGTGATCAAATGCATGTGCTGTACATAGCTCACTCCCTCCATCAAATTGACATTGCCCAGACAGGTGCACGGTGTACCAAGCGTCAGGTGTTGAAGTGATCTCCAGAGCAATGAGAGATGAAGTGTTTTGCTCAAGAATACAATACACCACCTGGTCTAAGAATTGAAACCACAATGTTGCAATCATAAGTGCAACACCCTAACCACTAGGCCAATAATAATAATAATAATGACAACGACAAAAATGATAACATTAACGGTAATATTATTGATATTAAAATTATCATTATTATTATCATCATCATTATTATTGGCCTAGTGGTTAAAATGTTGCACTCACAATAGCAAGATTGTGGTTTCAATTCCTAGACTGGGTGGTGCATTGTATTCTTGAGCGAAACACTTCATTTCATGTTGCTCTATGATTACTTTGACACCTGACAAGTAGTACACCATGCACCTATTCAGGCAACATCGATTTGATGGTGGAGAGAGTAGAGCACACACATTTGATCACTATAAACAGATCATCTGTGCAGGTCATTTGGCAAAAAGAAGCACTTATATGTCATTTTTGATGGGAGAGTCCATCGTTATTATGTGCTAATGAATGCCAGCAGCACTATTGAATAGGGGAATCAAACAGGTAGATGGGTAGGGTAGGTAAGCAGCCACAACCATACAATGTGAAGCAAGAGGTCAAAACTGAAAGGTCACAATATTGGTTGGGTACAGGAACAAAATCAATAATAAAAATAAAAAGAGAAAAAATTACTTTAGAAATTCTATTGGAAAAGCCGAAATTATATAATGTTTATAATTATTTCAATTTTGGAAACTAAATTTTGTTGAAAGAATTTTTTTTAAATAGAAAAAGAAATTTTTTTTTTATTTTATGTATATGAAACAAAAATTAAAATGAAAAAAAGGAAAAGTATAAAAAATAAAAAGAAACAAAAAATACAAAACAAAAAGTAAAACAAAATAAGAAACAAAAGAAAAGAAATAAAATTCTTTTAAAATGATGTAAAAACAAAAGAAAAATACAGTAATGGGAAGGGTGAGAAATAATAGCAATAATAATAATAATATTATTATTGTTATTATTATTTTCTTATTTAGACACAATGCTGGTCATAGGGTGAAGGAGAACAGTGAAATATATTGACCCACAGTAATTGACTGGTACTCATTTTTTTAAAAATCAATCTTGGAAGGATGAAAGGTGAAGTTGCCCTCTTATACTTCCAGGCTTGATTTGATAATAGTAAGAAGAGGAAGAATGTAACAATGAAGAAAAATTTTACAAATGGTACATTAAAAACAGTGTGACAGCATAGCAAATAATATCAAAATCATTCATAAACATGTTCAAACAGGGTTTACAACCAATACGGAGAAGAGTTTTGCGAGAGTCTCTGGATGAAATGATAACACCTTTTTGTGATGCAAAAATGCAGCGAGAGTTTTCATCAGAAAACTGGTCAAACTTTAATAGTCATCAGATAGGCTTCTAAAAACAACTGACACTCAAACTGTCAATATTGATAAGAATGGCAGCATGTTTCATATGTTTAACAGACTTTATAACGAAATAGTTTGAATCTCAGCTGCCAGTTTTGTAAGAGGAGGAGCTATAATTGCTTGAATCAACATCTAGAATGTTGCTATACTTATCTTAGCAACAAGCACGAATTTCAGTTCAAATTTGTGTGGCATTTTGGTGTATATCTCAACTTGTATTTCTGTCATTGAAATAATAATTATTTTTTCACATATGTAGTAGTTGCTGAGATATTTTTCAAGAGTAGAACACAAATTTGTGACATTCATCATACTTTAACCAAAAGGCAAAAGTGATGAAAAGGAATAAAATAAAATGTTTCCAGCCCAGCTGAGAATGGAAACTAAGTCATTGAGAATTTACTCCATTGTAGTGGAGCTCATTCATTAATAACAATAACAGTGAGAATAACAATAAAATAGTTATCATTTTGGTCTATATTCATACATTGAATGCATATCATATCATCTATATACATATATATAAAACGTGCAGATAGATTTTATAATCACTCAGTATGTATGTGTGTGTGTGTGTGTATGTATCTTCTATTTTTTAATTATTATAAATCTTCCACTGAGGAGGCAGCAGGTTTCCAACAAAGATACAAGGCTCCATCTTTGGGATGTAGTTAGCGCAGACAAATTCACATTTGGAGCCAGAGAAAAGTCTTGCATATTTTTACTGTTCCACTCACAGATTGCACTTGTAATGTATGAATTAGCCGGTCGATTTCTCTTTCTGAAAATTCCAGTTTATCTAGATTCTCCTTTAAGTATTTACAAACAAAATCTAGTTCTCCAATTATTATTGGTATGAATATGAATTCATAGTCTAGATATAGAGGCTGGAGGTTTTGAAGCAGCTGTCCATAAATATTTTGTTTTTGATTTTCAAAGAGATATTTATATCTGCAGAGCAGCTGACCTCTATGATGGTACATACCTTTGCCCCTCTGTCCCAAACAACAACATCCGGCCTGTTATGTTTACATTTGACAGAAGTTTTGATGGGAATATTCCATCAGTATTCCTTGAGTTGGTGTTTATGAATGTATTCCATAACAGAGGGATTTTTTCTAAGTTTATTTCAGGACAATCTTTTTTGCAGATGGCATTGTAAATTGTTTTAGCAACAATATTGTGCCGCATAAGGAGGTAGTACCATGATGACATTTTAAGACAGCTGCTAATCACATGCATGATGTCTTCTACAGAAACGTGACATAGCTAACACATGAGGTTGCACCTTGGGATTACAAGAGCGTCACTGTATGCATAATGATTGCATTGTTCAATTAAATGGAACTACTTGAAACAGTTGTACTGCATTACTACTTGATATCCTGTTGCTTATTTTGATATATATATATATATATATATATACACATACATACGTACAGAGTTGCTATAAAATCAATGTGCAAATTAAAATACTTGTAGCATGATAGAATTAAATTGCACATGGACTTTACAGACACCCTGTATATATAGGCACATGGAGCAGGAAGCTCAATGCAACTTAAAGTTACATAGGCTTGTTCATTGAACTGAACTCATCAGGCCAAGAGATTTGGTGAATGAGTCTAAGAAGATCTAAGCTGCATGGAGCTGAATAAAAAAATAATATATAAATATATATCTAATAAATGTTAGATTGCATCACACACACACATATATGTTACATAGATGATACATATATATTTTTTTTTTTTTATTGTGTATGCATGAATATAGTAAAATTAGTAAATATCAACTATTACACACACACACACACACACACACACACACACACACACATACAAAGTCACAACATAAGTGACCATTTAAACTACATTATGTGAACTGCAGAAGAAACTACCTTAAAAATTGATTGGAAAATTAAGTCATTCATTTTAACCAAACAAAATTAATCAGAGAGAATAGAAAACAGAGAACAATTCTAACAGATGCTGCTTACCACAGAAATACTAAATTGCAGACTGGTAACAGTAATAGCAGCCTAAAAACAATGGCTTAAGAAAGAATAAGTAGAAGTTGCTGTTTACTTGGATCTTATAAGCCTAATTCCTATGCAAGTTACTAACATCAAAGAGACATGAATGGAAAAGGAAAGTAAAATCAATAAGTTTTCTTCTTCTTTTTTAGCTAAATAGTTTAATTTAGTTCAGAAGAGAACATCTGCTACTGAGTACCATAATACAGAGGTGTACTAAATCTCAGGTCAGCAAGATATACAGAAGAGGAATCAATTTGCTAACATTTTGTTTCATATTATGGCACCCTTTATTTTACATTCGAAGCCTGTTACTTAAAAAACCAAATTTTTAAAAAATCACTTACATGCATGAATACATGAATCACTAAATGCACTGATATTTTCTCCACTTTTTCTATTATTTATAATACATATTACAAAATTCAAAGTTTTATGCTTTTATTAACCAGACTTAAGCCTCCCTTAGAATTGCATAATGGTACTATTAATAATGCATTTTTCTCTTTCAGCAACAGTAAATTCAATAACAGCTGTCACTGGTCTTACCAAACATAGTAAAAGTTTCATGGCAAGTTCACAAAATCTACGATACTTATAGCATCATTTATGATTAATATAAATTTATTGCATTTATCCAGTCTAAAGCAAGATATTTGGCATAGTACTAGATCAAGATATAAGCTAAATCGCAACACAATAACACATAATTGCAGCACACTCAAATCTCCAATGTGTAATACACAGAAAAGATAAACAATTTTTCAATATCAGATGATTATAAAGTTTCTTTTTAATAACTAAGAAAGTCGATCATTTACATACAACTTGCATACACTCACCACTATATATACATATATTTATACACATAGTGCAGTAGTTTACTGACCTGCGTTGACTGTTATGGCCTCAATGAACTGTTCTCTCCAGGAAGAAGTGCTAACTACAAGAGATAAGTTAGCTTTCTTTAATAACTTGTCAACCACACTCTGAAAATATAAAAGGAAACGTGATTTGATTCCAAATGGCAGCAGGTAAATATTTCATCCTCACAATTAATCTTGGTTAGGTGAGGGACATTAGAGGGAATAGCTGGGTGTGTTTGTTAGGTTCTCAGATAAACAGACAAAATACTGGCAGTTTTCAACCTAACACTGCACTATGTGTCTTTTTTAATGGTCAAGTTCACTAAGTTGAAAATAAACACTATGTTCAGAACAACTCACCATTATAAGCAATAACATTGCAGAGTAATATAGTGTAATGTCAGTGTGTATGGATGACAAAGAACAGATTCGCCAAGAGAAAAACTGGGTTTAAGAAGAAAAAGTGTGCTAGAGGCACAACTGCAGTGATAAGGGCAAGTGATGCATACAGCTGATGACAGTTTCATGAAGGAGTGCCAGAAGATCTACATGGAATTACAAAAATGGAAACAGAAGATATGGGTAGGAGTGGTGAAATCTGATCTCAAGATGCTGAACTTCACAAAGGAACACAACAGATAAGTGGTTGGACACTGTTTTAGAGTGAATTGTCCCAACATGCACAAGCATGAAAACTAGGTATAAAACCAATAAAGTCAGCAATTATGATAGCATAGTAAAACTGACAAGTGGCTAGTTAGCATGCAGTGGCACTTTGTCAGTTGTAATGATGACGGTTCCAACTGATCTGGTCAACAGAACGGCCTGCTAGTGAAATTAACATGTCAGTGGCTGAGCACTTCAGAGACACATGTACCCTTAACATAATTCTCAGGGAGATTCAGTGTGACAAAGGATGTAACAAGGCTGGCCCTTTGAAATACAAGTATAACTCACTTATGCCAGCTGAGTGAACTGGTGCAATGTGAAATAAAGTGTCTTGCTCAAGGACACAATGTGCTGCCGGAAATCAAACTCATGGCAAAATGATTGTCAGCCAAATACCCTACCCACTAAGCCATATACCTTCACAGTTAGCATTAAGTACTGAGTTTAACACCTAGGGAAATAACTTTGGGAAGAACAAAACTGATCAATTTGTATTAACCTACATACCCAGTATTAGGAGAAAGTCTTTGATAGAATCTCATGAACCAAAGACCCAACAAGTTATGAGACTAATGTGAAACAGTCAAAACATTGGTATTAAATTTTAAAGAACTGTTCCCAATCTCATTATGGAAAACTAAAAAAAAAAAATACTTATAAATTTCTAGAAATTCTGCGAATTAGTATTTTATCTAAGAAAGTAAGTCATTGAAACATAAAACTGTTCCTTCCACTTTATATATGATAATTGATAATTGATGATAAATATTATATTGTTGAGAGTCATAAAAAACAAGTCAATAATTTTGCTAAGTTGAAATCATCTTATAGAGGTAAAGATAAAACTCTGTTCCAGCTTTAAATTGCTTTTAATTCAGTGTTCCTTTGCACTTCAATGACTACAACTGAAAATACAGTGTTTGGGCTAAATTTGACAGTTTGCGTTAAAGGAAAAGAAAACTTAATATCCCATCAAAAAATAAAAGTATTTAAAAAAACAAAAAAAAGCACCAACTAGATTATGGCTGGGAGATATCAATTTACTAAAAGTAGCCATTCTCAGCTTCCATCATGGAATCAAAATGGATCTGGAACCTGGTGCATGTGTTCCCCACTGTGTCCTTTTTGAACAGTTCCTTGATATTGATCAACCAGCTTGGCCTTGGTGTTGCAGGCAGAGCAGTTGGTGTCTTTCTCAACTGCATCCCATAGTAATCCATGGGATTATAATTGGGAGAGAGGTCAGAAATTAGGGCAGGTGAATTCATAGACATTTTGACAACCACTTCTGTCATTTTTCTGGAGGTATGGCAAGGAGCCAAAACTTGCTGCCGCACATATGGCCTTCCCATAGGAACCCTTACTAGCCAAGAATTTACCACAGTCACCAACAGTTTCACATAGCTGTCTGAATTGAGCTTAAGGCCTTGCTCAAAGATGTGAAGATGAACTCAAGTGTGGTATGCAGATGCGGTCAGAATGACTGTTGTGTCCTGCTGGCCAGGACTTTATAGTCTCCTTTGCAGTTATCCATGTCATGTCTTACAGCCTTTACAGTGATTACAGAGCACTGAGCAGCAGCCATGATGTTGACATTTTGATATGAGGTGTGAATCCTCATGTTGCATGTTACTCTTTTCCAGTATTCAGATAGCTTCCGGCCTCCATGTTAGCTAACATTTTCTCTCAGTAACAACTTTAATCTTTTTGCTCTCCAATGACTGTTTACCAGGAGACATAAAACATCATCAAATTTAGCCTTTTACAGTGTAAGTGCAAGTTGAACCTGACATTGTGTAGTGTAAGTGAAAATAATACTTAGGACCATGTCATTTCAAAAATTATTTAACCAAATAGAAATGAACCAATAAGGGAGATTATGCTGTTGTTCAGCTTGCTGAACATAGCAGCTAAATCTCCCTTAAATTATATCCTGTTGTTTTAAAAACAAAAAAAGAAAAAAGCAAAGGAATCAATGTTCTGTGGATGTTTCCATCAATCAAAGACACTGACCTTGAATTCTGTGCTCTCAGTTATGTGAACTGTAATCTTGATATTTTCACCACGTCTCGGTTTACCAAGTTCCACCAACACAGGATCATCTTCCTCCTGCTGTACATTTTCAGAACTACTACCTAAAGGAGACAGAAAAAAGAACAAAACAAGTTGAAAAAAAAGAAGCCTTCTGAGGATGACAGGAATGATGAGAGAGAGAGGGAGGAAAACAGAAATCAAATTCAGAGAATTATATTTACAAAATTAGTCCATAGGAAAAATCAAGCAAATGATTTCTGGTTAAATTAGAAATGTTACATTTATTTCATAAAACGTTAATAAAGAAATTCAATATATTTTGTGCCAAGGTAAACTGTTAAATGACTAAGCCATTTATTAAACATCTCTATCAACAATTTAGTGACACTTTAAAAAGACAAATCAACTGAAAGAAACAGGAATACAAACTTATATATATATATACATAGAGAAAGGGAGAGAGAGAGAGAGAGAGAGAGAGAGAGAGAGAGAG
>NC_068986.1:51436460-51459122 GCF_001194135.2 Octopus bimaculoides
GAGAGAGAGAGAGAGAGAGAGAGAGAGAGAGAGAGAGAGAGAAACCAGTAGAGTGAGAACAGTTTGAAGAATGAATAAAACATACTTCGTAAAGCTGTTTAAATATTCGCATAGCAATCAACAATATTTTAGCAATCAAAGCCAAGAAGTAAATCAGCGTATGATATATAATAACAAAACTATGTAATGCACTGTCATATATGTGTTCACAGGTGTGCTAAAACCTCAAGTGATGCAAAAGTAAACCATATTTGACATTCACTCACCATTCTTCTATTGTATTAGTCCATTCCTTTATAGCTTTAAGGTGTTTATTCAGATAATTAGAAAGTTAAGATTTGAATCTGAAAATCTTGTAATTTATTATTATATTTTTTTAAAAAAGGGGAAAAAAAACTTTAAAAAAAAACCCCATTTACCCAACAATCTCAATTATATTAGGGATGTATAAAAACTTCATTAATACATATGGTAACTCTAGCATGCTGATGCCATTTTGCTGCATATTTGAAAGAATCTATTGCTTAAAAACACATATAATATCAAATAACATCTTGTCATATAGTAAACCCAAGTTCCTTAATAATCTTAATAATCCTAATGGGAAAACTTATTACAGTCATGAGCAAACTGTGGTCTGAAGGACTTGCTGAATGACATGCTTCACTTCATGAGAAAAATGATATACATATGCATAATTGTGCAACTTTCCTGATTATGGGTTATGTGTCATGCAGCCTGTCTCAAGAAAGGTTGCCTACTCTTGATTTATTGCATACTTTTAAACTTATCTTTCTTCAAATTTCATTGCAAAGAAAATTAGAATTTGTGTACTCGTTGAAATGGTACACGTAATTTGTTTCTCAACTTAATATTCCACTATCTGATCCTTCGATACCTTTTGTAGTGTTCCCTCAGTTGCAAGCAGTTTTGGAGATTCTGTAAAATGGACATGGGTGCTACCAATCCTCTCTGATGCTCATATAACAAATATAATAGAATAAACAAATAAATAAAAGCCACATTCTTAAAAAAAGACAGCTATGTTATTTATATTCTTTTGGTGAATATTTTAAAGAATATAACAGTTTTAAAACTTGGGGGCTTTTTTATATTTTCTGCTCTTATTTTAGATGTTTTAAATCAGAACTTTCTTTCCATCCTCATAAGGAAAATCTTTAAATTTATAAAAGAAAGGAAGGACAACATTTAATAACTTAGTATTTCCAAAATTATTTTATCAAAATTCTTTAAAAAAAATTAAAAGTTTGAAAGAAATATGTGCTTTAGACACCAAACATAATGGTAGAAGCTCTTAATCATAGATATTAACCCAGAGATTGTTGTAAACATAAAAACACACATATACGATGAGGTTTTGATTTTTTTTTTTTTTTCAAAAGGATGTTGCTTCAAATAATTCTAATAACTTTGTAGGAATATAAAGCTGCAAAAAAAAAAAAAAAAAAAAAATGAAACATAACCTTATACATTAGTCCTCACTTTCATGATGAAAGTTCAATACTGAAGAACTAAAAGAAACAATCATGAAATTTCTTAAAACTGTTATTCTTTCCAGAGAAAGTGAATGCAGTGATTTTATAATTTCACATGAAATAACTGGTTGAAAATGAAAGACCAATTGAATATGTGTGAAGAACTGTTTCCTCTCAAAACAAACTCAAACCTTCACATGTAAAAACCTTAGATGTAAAAAAAAAAAATCTACCCAACAAACACATCTACAATACATAAGAACAGTACTAGAATGTTCTAAAAACATTATCTCTCCCATTTGGTACACAGAAACATAAAATACACTGGTACACAAAAATGGCTGCATCCTTAATATGTTCAATAACCCCAGACAATGTGTTACAATACACATCACCAAAATAAGTGTAGGCAAACAACAACAGTTATGTACAGGTATATCTTGAACAGAACAAAAGATCTGTGGGTCACACTTTGGCATTTAGCCAATTACCTGTGTTAAAGATCTGCTCTTTGCTCATGGATCACCTAGGGCAACAAAAACGCAACAACAACCTTGCTTTAAAAGACATGGTAAAAGGCACTTAAACTAGGACCATCCTGTTTTATTCATTTCTTTCTTTTTTTCCAATCAGTGTGTGCCCTGAGCTATCTTATCTAATGTATCATTCCTTTTTAAAACGATAGTTTCAATCAACAAAAAAAAAAAAAAAAAAAAAAAATCAGCCATTATTTCCAGCAAGTCAAGAAACTGCAAAGAAAGGCTACCTTGTTTGTTCAACAATTTACAATATTAAGCAGAGACAGCACTACAAAACTGATTAATGTTGATATATTGGTTTCAAATTTTGGTACAAGGCCAGCAGTTTTGGGGAAGGAGTGGGGGTAAGTCGATTACATCGACCCCAGTACTCAACTAGTACTTATTTTATCAACTCCCAAAGTATGGAAGACGAAGTCGACCTGGGCAGCATTTGAACTCAGAACATAAAGACAGCCTAAATGCTGCCAAGCATTTTGTCAAGGATGCTACCAATTCTGCCACTTTGCTGCTGTGATTAATGTTGATATATTACTACTAAAATCACATCATCTATGAAGTTGCTATGACTGAATGGATTACAGAATCTGTTAACTATATCAACAGGACGCTAGGATTGATTATTGACTAATATTGAATAAGCTATAGCACTTAAGAAATTTTCATTGTGCTGTGTAAAGGCCGATATTACAGGCTACATTTAACATAACTGAAAGAAATAAAACAAAAATAAAGCACCACTCCTACTAGACAATTAAATGGTAAATAGCAGAGAGGAAATAGTTTTATGATCCTATAAGTTTACACAAATCACTGCTGAGCCATCTACAATCCATGCTAGCAGGATTTTCATTGTACCTTAGTTTTGTTGCATAAAAATGCTCTGCAAAGGGTGCTTGAAAGTAAGCATTAGTAAGATTAGTTAAGAACAGTCTCATGAGAAGAGAAGAGCAGGCTAGAATTATAACAGATTTAACTGTAATAATGAAATATTCTTTAACGGAATACATTCAGATATTTTTATAAAATAATAATAATAATAATAATAATAATAACAATAATAATAATCGTTTCTACTATAGGTACAAGGCCTGAAATTTGGCGGGAGGGACTAGTTGATTATATCGAGCCAGTGTTTCACTGGTACTTAATTTGTCAACCCCGAAAAGATGAAAGGCAAAGTCGACCACAGCGGAATTTGAACTCAAAACGTAGTGATGGGCGAAATACCACTAAGCATTTTGCCTAGCATGCTAACAATTCTGCCAGCTCACTGCCTTCACTAATAATAATAATAATAATAATAATAATAATAATAACCACAACAATAATATTAATAAGAAGCAGAAGACGAAGAACAACAAGAAATAAACTGAAAGGAAAATCCACTAAGTTGTTTGCCTACTAATACCAGCAGAGCAACATATATACTCACTAATTTTTACTGTCTTTTAAGACATACAGACAAATGCTAGACGAAAAATATGTCTCTTCTTTGTGCTTACTTTCTTCTTTTTCATTTTTTGTTCTTTGTTTTGTCTACATGTATAACCTTGAAGTTGCATTAGTGCTGCAGAAATTAAAAACACATTTATCGATCATCTTAGACTGAATCAGGCCACAATAATAATAATGATAATAATAATAATGATAATAATAATAATAAAAATAATAATAATGATAATGATGATAATAATAATAATAATGATAATAATAATAATAATAAAAATAATAATAATAATAATAATAATAATAATAATAATAATAATAATAATAATAGTGAAAAATCTACTCTACATAAAAAACAATCAGTGAGTAAAGAGGTACAGGAAGCTGGGACACTGTTGATCAGTGCAAAGCACTGGTAAGGCCACTTGATGAAAAAAAATTTAAATTACACATAAATAAATAGAAAAAGGCAAAATGTTTTCAAAAAAATTAGCCAAAAAGAAAGGCAACCTGGAGTATATTATCAAGGAGAAACAGAAGCGAACTGTTGGTGCAAGAAAGAAAAAGAAAAAAAAAATGGAAAACTATTTAATAGAACATGTACATTTGTACTGGTAATGAGTAGACAATGAAGCCATATGTAAAGATCACACAGAATCTATGATTGAATAAATGAATAAGTTTAGGGATATGTAGACACAGACATAGCTGTGTGATTATTGAGAAGCTTGCTTTGCAAACACATGATTCAGGTTCAATCCCACTGCGTGTGGTAGTCTATCATATGCACATGTACATGTATGTGTGTGTGTGTGTGTGCGTGTGTGTGCATGTGTATATAGTTATCTGTAACTTAATGCAATAAAATGTTCTTTGATGATCCATTGTAATTGAGCATCTAAATCAGAACACTTACCTGAGGGCCCCAAACAACCATACTGGTGAAATATGCATAGGAACTATAATATAAACTCATGCTTATCCTTACTTCTTGTGTGTGTGTGTGTGTGTGTTTGTGATTATTCATTTTTATTTCAAGATTTCTTGCCAAAAGAGAAAGAGCTGGTTTCTAGCCTAGATCCAAGGCTCCTTCATTGGAATTTCAACATCAACAACAGGGTATTTTTTGTGTGAGTATGTATGTATACGAGCAGATTTGTTTGTTTTGCTTTGTGTATGTATGCTCATGCATGTAGTTGCATGTCTAGAAATGCTCATATATACTTAAATGTTAAACTTCTCAAAAGGTTTACAGAATTTTACAGTTCCAGTGATGACTTGGAACTGTAGTCTTTGAATAAGCTGTCTCCTTTCTGGCTTTGAGAAGCCTAATTTTTCAAGATTGGTATTTAGGCAGTGTGTTACATATCCCAGTACCCCAATAATTATTGTTATAAACTTGTATGTATGTATGTACGTATGCATGTATGTATGTACGTATGCATGTATGTATGTATGCATGCAAGTGTATGCTTGTTTGTGTCTGTCTCTGCATGGTTTGACAACTGATATTGGTTTGTTTGATAATTTAGTGGTTCAGTAAAGTGAGTACCAGACTTTCAAAACATAGGTACTAAAGGTCAATTTGTTTGACTAAACTGTTTAAAGCAGTGCTCTACTTGGATGACTGAAGCAAATCAAAGATTAAAGACAGATAAAAGCCATACACTCATTCATTGTGTTTTAAATTGTAGCTCTACCTTCATGGGCTTCAGATAAAGCAACAAACTGAAGCCACTGTAACACAATTTAATGAAAGTATATCACTGTTTCATGAGCCAATATGAGAGTCACTAAGCAGTCACTTGACCTATTATTTCTAGCAGGTTCATTAACGAATATGAAATTTTCTTCCAATCAAATTCTAGTGTTTCAATAAGAAAGGACACATTAGATAATGCAGTATGATATACCAAATGACAAGATGGTCATGGCAAAAGTGCTTTTTGCAATAGAGCAGCTCCATCAAGGCTCACCTTGGATTAAACAACAAACTGCTGTTCATGTCATGTTTGTAGCAGAGTTAGAGAAATTATAAACAGATAGTTAAAAAAAAAAGAAGTTTAAATTCATTAAGCCATATTTTTCCTCCTTAGGACATAAATGAATTTATTATGAGCCAATGAGTAAGCTTCTTCCAACATTGAAAATACCAGTCAACACTCTTTTAATTTGCAGCAAATCAGGGTAGCTTCAGAGGCAGTGTGCTTGTAAATAAGAGATGGTAACAATTGAAACACTTTTCATAATAAGTCTACTCTTTCATCATTTTCCCCGATGAGAATTGCTATGGCAAATAACACAAAGGTTGTATTGTACATGGATTTGTGTGCAGAAATGCTCAAATGTTTAAGATGTATACACTCCCATTCCAAATATTTTCACCAGGAATAGCATCATGTTTTTAGAATACCCATGTTCATAAAAATAAATATATGCTTGTTGTGTATCTCATTTATCAAATAGTAAAAAGAGCTGTACAAGAAAAAGGAAAAAGACTGTGTTTATGTTTGCACTCTACAAAAGTCACTCCCTATGAGGAGTATTGCTGTTGTCACTCCTGTCAACAAATCACCTACTTTCATGCTTTCAAAGATTTGTGAAATAAAATCACTCCCATCACTCAACTGGTACCTATTTTATTGATCCCAAAAGGATGAAAGACAAAGTTGACCTCAGCAGAATTTGAACTCAGAATGTGAAGACGGATGAAATATCGCAAAGCATTTTGCTCGGCATGTTAACAATTCTGCCAGCTTGCTGTCCTCATAATAACAATAATAATGATCCTTTCTACTAAAAGCACAAGACCTGAAATTTAGTGGGAAGAGGCTAGTTGATTACATCAACCTCAGTGTTTCGTTGGTACTTAATTTATCGACCCCAAATGGATGAAAGGCACAATCGACCTCGGTGGAATTTGAACTCAGAATGTAGTAATGTGCGAAATGCTGCAAGCATTTTGTCCAGTGTGCTAACAATTCTGCCAGCTCTCCACTTTAATAATGATAATTTATTTACCAGGATTTAAAACAGAACAAAGAATGTAGAGATAGCAAAAATGGGCTGATGATGCTGCTATTATAGGTTTGTTTGATCAGTACTGACATGGAACTCAACAACAGTAGTAAATTGTTGATTGTGGATCTGCAAAAACATTCTTTTTGTAATGGGCTGGGTGAGGTAATTTATCTCTCATTCTTCACAGCTGTATGAACAGCACTTTAAGGTGAGGGCTTTGGCATATTTGTGCCTTATATGGGTGTCACCAGATGTTCAGGATTGAAGTATTCTCTAGCTCTGAGAAAGGAAACCCCAAAATAATTTTGTGTTTCAGCCCCTTGACTATGTGAAAAATGTAATGTAACTGTAAGAGTATGAAAGAAAGAATGAGAAGGAAATGACAAGTTAAGCACACACACACACAAACAGAAGCTCATATTACAGAATAGGTTTAATGTCTACTGAGGAATTCTTGCATCAATAGATACTATTAAACAACTCCCTCTATGTACACATGCATAGACAAAAGAGAAAGTTCATAAAAAATCTCATAGCAAAATACAAGTTTTGTTTTGTAATAGGAACATTAACCACATTGGTTTCACAGATTTCAGAGTGCCTGTGAAGTCCAGTGGGTTGGCTACTTCATCCAGACCAACACAATATAAATAGATAAATAAAGCTAAAAAACAAAAGAATATTGCAATTAGAATTATCCTCAGTGGATTAACTGCTGCTAATTTTATTGTTCACTAAGTGATGACAGACAAAATTAATAACAGATACTCCAAAAATATGTGCACATCTGTATGGGCATGATTGAGCATATGCAAATTTATGTGATAAAGGGCAGAAGAATGTATAATCCTGAAATAAAAGAGTCTTTTGTTATTATCATTATTCTGTGTTCAATGACTGAGAGTGTGTCAAGGTAAAAAAAATAATCTATATCAAAGGAGATAATGAAGTCTAGAGACTCATCTACTAAAGGAGGATGGAGTATTTTCTATGTCAGAGAATACATCAAGGGAGAAAAACTAACCAGGAGATAAGTTGTGAAACTAGTTTCTACTAGAATTGGTTTGGTTTGTAGGTTTTCGTTGTGCAAAACAATGGCAAATCCTAGATTTCCTAGAACTTGACCTTAAACTGACCTGATGCATGGTGAAAAGTTGCTAAAGAAAAGTTGCTATCACTTGACTGGTGAATTGGCTGTTTCTCTTTCTCTTTATCTGCATGCATATAACTTGATGATGGAAAAGTGTCCAGTGCTGTACTTAACCTATCATCAGAGCTGGTTTGAGATATTTTTCGAAAAAAATGAGATATGGTACCTAGAATAGAACACATGGCATATATTGACACACCAATATCGTTTAGCTCAAGTTTTAACATGAAATAATAGTGCAAGGCTGCTCGTTCCAGGAAAATGTGATGCCATGTATGAAAAAAGCATTTGAAAATTTTTGGTCTAATAACCAACAGCTACTGATAATTTTCACCTAATGTGAATAGAAATTTTTGAGTAAATACAATTACTAAGGAAAACAAGTTTTTAAAAAAAAATATACTAGTTGTTTTTACTTATAACCAAAACATTTATTTAGAGAAACTATTTAAAAAAAGAAATCTTATGAAGTATATAATTGAAAATTATATATTCATTTTATAAGGATATTTTGAATAGTTATTTGAATATCAGTGTTTGGTGTATATGGAGCAAATTCCTCTAGAATAATATATGCTGGAAGAATTCAAACAAGAACTAATAGCTTTCACAAAACATAACAAAAGCTTCAGACCATTTTCTAAAGAATTGTCAGCTATCATGCTGTGCTTCACATTAACTGACTTGATTGATTAATTCAATAAGATTTTGGATAATTCTCAAAAGGTAAGAATAGTGAAAAGAATACTTTTCGTTTTGTTTTGGCTTTTTTTTTTTATATAGAGATATGGCAATTGAATTATTTTCAATGCTGTACGAAATAGTTTGCATGACACTGTAGTTTAGCTGGTCACTCATTTCAGAATACTTGGCATCAATATTCATTTTTAAGATAGATATATGGAAAAACAGAATATTGAACTCTTAATGATAGTGAAGACGACTGAAACAATACAGGCTTCCATATTATTCTGTTCTCAAATATTGGTTTCAAATTTTGGTACAAGGCCAGCAAGTTTGGAGAAGCTCAGTCAATTACATCAACCCCAGGGCTCAAGTGGTACTTATTTTATTGACTCTGAAATGATGAAAAGCAAAGTCAACTTTGGTTGAATTTGAACTCAGAACACAAAGACTCAGCATTTTGCCCAGCATGCAAACAATTCTTCTATCTTGCCCTTTTACTGTTCCCAAATACTGTCTTCATCAATGTAAAAGCATTTTTACAACATTCTTTTCTTATACCTAGCTTTGCTAAAACATAATATTACAAAGATCTAGAACAGTTTGGTTATTTCATTCTTTTTCCCATAATGTCATTTGTTGCAATCTACAAGAATCATAATAGTCTGTGGAAAGTTTCATTTCTAAGCGTGATAGATGGCAGAGTTGTCAGGATGTTGGAGAATATACCCTGTGTTAATTAGTTACATCTTTCAATGTTCTGAGTTTGAATCATGTTGGGTTTAAGTATGTTTTCATCTTGCCAAGGGTCAACAAAACAAGTACCACTTGGTATACAATCAGTTGTTATCTGCCCACAAAAGTATCAGTGGGACTGACCATTCAACAGATGCCTCTCATCACCAAAAGATCACTCAACTGGTTATTGATCTGAACCGGAGCATGAAGTCATCATCATTATCGTTTAACGTCCGTTTTCCAAGCTGGCATAGGTTGAACGGTCTGACAGAAGCTGGAATCACCAAAGAGCTGTCTAGGCTTCAACTGTCTGTTTTGGCATGATTTCTATGGCTTGATACCCTTCTTAATGCCAACCCTTTACAGAGCATGCTGGGTATTTTTTACCTGACACCAGCATGAGTGCATCGTACATGGCACTGGCATGAGTGCATTGTATGTGGTACTGGCACAAAACAGTAATAAACGTAGGTTAGTCAATCATAAAGAACCCCAAAGCAATGATAATTGGGTCATATTTAAAAACTAGCAGACTTGTTATGCCATCAACTAAATATGGTATACAATCTGACATCTTAATGAAGACAAACCCTACTGTGACCTTAAATAACATTACTTAACTCTGTCACAATCCAACAAGTGTGGTAACTATTGAAGAGTTTACACATCTACAAACCAACCAAAATGACTCAGTATGAACAACAATGTGATAATTGTATGATTATGTACAACCATAAATGGCATAGATTATAAGTAACTTAATTCCAAGAGAAAACATTATAGAAATTTTATATCTTATATATCAGACAACACATAAGTTTTGTGATGTCTTCTATATTCTGTCTTAAATTACTTTCCACATTTCAAACCAATGGGAGAGCATCTGCACAAATGTTCAACCTACTAGAAACAACAGTCATATTTTCCTCCAACCATACCTTAGCATGTAAGAAAAAAGTGTGTATGTATGTGTGTGTGTGTGGGGGGGGGCATCACATTAGATAGTATAGTGCTTCGCATACATAAAAGTAGCTGCTGGAACACTAGTTATCATGATCCTAAATATTTTTTTTTGTACAATAGTTTCCTTTAAGTCTTTTCTTTTGATAGATTCTCTCATTTTAAGGTTTATTTGGCTGTTCACTATGCCAAGAAAGAAACCTCTATGTGGTTGCTTGGCCTGCAAAAAATAGCAGCCCAGTCGCTTTCATATCACACATTAGCATTTTTTTAAAGGATGCATTGGTAAAAGCAGTCATAGAATTACTGTAACAAAAGAAAAAGAAAGAAATAAAAATTATCGGATGGACGTAGCTGAAAAACTTGTGATCATAGGTCAGCTCACTCAGGAATTATTTAGAGTTAAAACACCATCACCACCACCACAACCTATACATATATCCATCATAATCAATGACTATGTGGATCAACCAGATGTGTTTCTATGGCAATGTGCAAATGGATGGATAAATGCAGACATCTGCCATTATTATCACACATTATATCATTGCTTTGCTTGTAAATTACTACTAATCTACAAAATAGTTGTTAACAGACGACAAGAATACACGCTAACTCACACAAACCATTTTGACCTGGAGATGGCAACAAAAGGCATGTTTTTTTTTCTTCTCTTTCCCTGATTTGGATGGTGGGGTGGGATGCCCTCTCAGGCTAATTTGTTATCAGATGGCATCAGTGCTCATGCAAAACATAGAAAGCTAAAGTGATATCTATAAATATAAACAGTGTATGTAGTTTATCAATTAGAAGTAGAGAAATAGAAAGGAGAAGGAAATTAATTGCCAGAAACCAGACTTGTTATATAGACAATTGAAATGAATGTATGTGTGTATGCGTATGTATACTAAAGTATGTGCACAAGAAAATGAGCAACATGAAAAATTGCAGGCACATATGAGAATAAGTGCTTTATTTGTGTATTAAGGCTACTGTTGGTTTCATGTTAAGGAAGTCTTCAACAATATTCGAGCCTATCACACAGAACATTGGTGTTTGTTTTCATTTTGGATTAATTATATATATATATATATATATATATATATATATATATATTACCATAATGCACGATATCCTCTAACACCTACCCTACAATGTCATTCTAAGAATAAAACAATCACATCATCAAAATCTCAAAAGTACAAGATAATGCATGATAGGCAGAGTAATCTGAGTGCTAAAAGGTTAAGGACTCAAAAGCTTACAGTTGGGATAAGGTAAAATAAGTAAATACCCCCTTTAGTCATGAATGACCATGGGATTGCACCTAGAAAGTTACCCTCCAAGGCACGAATCTGGGCAAGGTTGTTTATGGAAAAACAGCAATTGCCTATGCATACCAGCCTCTCCTCTCCATCCCACCAATATTATCCAAGGGAAAGATGAAAGCTGATACAGCTTGGCACCAGTGACGTCACAACTCATGTCTATGGGTGAGTGAACTGGAGCAACATGAAATAAAGTGTCCTGCTCAAAAACACAACACACAACCTTGTCCGGGAATTGAACTCACTACTTCATGATTAGAACCTAGTATTTTATGTTTGCTATGTTTTGTGTCTCTCTGAATACTGAACTGCTGAAGACAATCTAAGGGATTAAATGATGACAGTTATCAGTGCGGCTGGTGCATATTCTGACCTGACATTCTTTGATGCATGGGGGCAGTATTAGAAGTAGAAGGAGATTTAGGCATTGAAGCCTTTCCGCTAGAGTGTTTATCTTTCTCGGATTCGTTTTGCATCAAACTGACTTTGGCTGAGTTTAGCGTCTCAATTGTATCCTCAACAAAGCTGCTTTGAGAGATTTTGCGGAAAAGTGTTGACATTGTGCCTAAAATAATAACAACAACGATAACAACAACAACAACAATAATGATAATAAAAATAATAAACAAGACAAATAAATAGTAGCAGCATGGAGCTGAGCTTCTGTTTCGTATGGTATGATGGTGCAGAGAAAGGATTTTCTACTGAAAGGAACAACACAATCAGTAATTATTTTGTAAATTGCTAACTGAACTGATACTGCTGCTACTACTACTACTACTAATAATAATAATAAAGAATACAAAAAGCAAACAAATGATAAAACTGACAACAGAATTTATCAGTGTTCAATACATATAAGGTGAAAATCATTCAGTGTAGCTCATGTCACTGAAATAAATAAAATCTAATAATAATATTATTTGGATTGCAATTTTGTCACTTTTTATTGATTTTTTTTTCTTCTTGTCATATTTAACATTAAAGATTACTGTAGGCCAAAACTATAGCATACATTGTTTAAATATGTTAACAATAAGAATCCAAGATATTCTTCATAAATGAAATAAAAATCAGAATGCCATACAAGAATACTTCTTCACTCAACAATGGCAAGGAAAGAAAAAACTAACTGTAGCTAATGAAATATTTCTTGAGAAGAGAGAGAGAGAGAAAAAAAAAACGAAAAGAAAAAAAGCAATATCTAAATTTGGGTTCATATACATGCAATTTATATCTGGAAAAGGGAAGTACAAAATTAAAAAAAGGGATAGAATTTAGAGCAAGATACACGCACACACACATATATATACATATGTATACAGATATATACATAGGTTTATACATACATCACATATACTTGAAATTTAGGTATTTCTAATATAAACTTACAAAAATAAAAATAAATGAAAGTCCAGAGCTAAGAAACTAGTGAGTTCATTTAAAAAAACTTCATTTACAAAGCGAACAATGGAAGTCATTATGCAGTCACACAACCAGCTAGAAAGAGCAGCAAAGTTCCTTTCAGATCCCATTCTAACCCCTCTTAAAAATAGGAAGAACACTCATGATAATGCAGTTCTTGACCCTTTTTTTCTTTCTCATTTTTTGTTAAGATTTGATAATAGAAGAAACGAGTAAGGAAGGACAGCCCTCATGATATTTCCAATTTTCAGGGTGTGTGAGACTTACAGGAGGAACGGTGGAAATTATCTTCAGACTAAAAGCCTGGCCTGAATGCTTAAGATAGATGAGATTCTATGAAAGACACCCACAAGCCAAGATGAATGTGTTGAAGTTGGCAATGGATTAAGTCTCCAACCTGAAACAGAAATGGTCTTTTCAATGAGCATCCACATTGTGTTCTTCCACCAAATTTAATCCTTTAGCATTGAAACTGGCCATATCCAGCCAACATATTCTACCTGTTTCATGTTTAAACAAGGCAGATCCAGCCTCTCACACGTAGCCTGTAATATCATTCGAGAAATATACAATCACATCAATGAGATCTCAAAGCTACAAGATAATACAGGATGAATTGTAAACAATATGAATAAATAAGGAATACAATAGATGGAGTAATCTGAATACTAAAGGGTTAACTTACAAGATTTTAGTTGACCTAAGGCTATAGTAGAAGACTCTTACCTGAGGGGTCCCCATGGTGGTAGTTGATATTGAACCTTAAACTATTTAGTTGTGAAGCAGGTATTTCAATTATGCAGCCCTACCTGTGTCTCCAAAAGACAGGATGAACAGGGCAAGAACAGTTAGCTTTGATTATATGTATGCTCGGTCAGAATTATCCTTGGGATAAGCAACTTAATTTCCAACAAGAAATGTGAAGAAAAATGAAGATAAATAAAATATTTGAAATTTCATCTTTTGACTAATCACAAAACTGAAACATTTTCCTTCTTATGGAAAGTCTTAGGGTAGACTGAGCCACTGCAAATTATTTTATCAATCACCCTTTGCCCCAGAACTCAAACCTTAGATGAATGAATGTTAAAATAAACTTGAAATTGTGGTAGGTGGGAGAACTACATAGAGCAATTCATGTAGTCCAGATCAATAAGTTTTTCAGTAGTCAGACATATCAATTGGGGTGGGGTGGGCAGGGAGGAATGAATTGTCATTATAATGTTATGTCTTCAGAGTCATTCTGATAAATGTCTAACATTTTTCAAAAATAGTATTGATGTATCTAAATAAAAAAAATGTCTAAGTTTTACTAGTTTGTCAACCAATTTAATCTAAGAATGATTTGAAGTAAACAATTTCTTAGTGGAAGAGACATGATAGTGGTTTAACACACACATAAATCTACGCACCATTATATTTGATTCTAGTTTATTTTGTAATAATACTATAATACACATCATAAAAGAATCAAAGTGTCTTATTTGTACATCTCTAACCTAGTCACTACTATTACTAAGTAGTACATAAAATACTATTATAGATAAACATAAGTAAACATGCAATATGAGTGTATTTTAAGTGGTTATCATGACGACTATAATGCAATTGTAAATGGAAAGTATTGACAAAAAATCAAATATCTAACACCTGTAGAAATTTGGTGAGTAGATAATGACATTCCAGAACAAAAGACAGGCATATAAACTAAGAAATTATTTTCAGTCTAGCTTGTTTTAGCAGCCATGTGGTTTTGGGTTTGGTCCACTGCACAACACCTTGAGCAAGGCAAGTGTCTTCTACTATAGGCCCGGATCAACAAATGCTTTGTGAGTGAATTTGATAGAAGGAAACAGTGCTGGAGCCTGTTATATATATATGGTAAATGAAAGACTAAAGATGGAATATACAAGAATTTATTATTAATCACGACAATTGATTTGACACATCTAGAATCAATCCCTCACACGTGGGACACTCAACAACTGGTTCAGGTGCATCTGGTAGTGATAAATTGACACAACTCGTTAAAATAACAGTTCCGCAATGTATCTTCTTTCATAGAAAGAAAAGCAGCAGAACGAAGGAAATACCTTCATTTACATAGAAGATCAAAAATAAAATCACAGATGCAAAAAAAAAAAAACCAAACACACAATACAGTGAGAAAAGAATTGAAAATAATCGTTAACAAATATGGATGTATAAACACCCTTGAGCAAGCTGCATGGTGCATGTACACTCGCTCATACAAGCATCTGCGAAAATGTAAGCATATGCACATGTGTTTGGTGCACTCATGATCACAAAACAAGTTAAATATCTACTTGGTATTTATAAGAATGGAGAGGTTAAAACTAAACTTAATTTATCCATACTTTAAAGTAAATTATGATAACAGTTACTCAAATTCATTCCCACTGCATTGTGAGAAAGTACATTTATATGAATGTAGGCATCATGAGAGTCTTTCAGAAATTCTATTAATGATCTTCTCATTAGTCCACAGAATAAACAGAGATTCCTTGTAGCAGAGATAGCATCTCCTGGAAATGATATTGTATGGTTATGCTGTATTTAATTTTATTCTCCTTCAGTCATCATACAAAATCAGCCAAAGATGTTGAATGTCTCTTATTGATTGTCTTAAAGCTGGCAACATGGTTATGATAACGATTCTTAAATGAATCAACCGTCTGTCCAATGTAAACATACGGCCCTCCCCTTGTGTGCATGGTACATTTATATACAAGACTTGTATTCATACGAAGGTTCATCAATTTGATTTTTCTCTGCACGTGCATTTATCATATCTATTTGTATATAAGGTAGTTCTAACTTTATTACTGTGTTAGCTGTATCATAAGCGTTTCTACTCAATAAATTTGGCTGTAATTGGTGTTTTTCATTGTGGTTTATATCTCCTTTGTTGGTACTTAGATGCACATGTTTGCTAGATCCAAAAGGTGGGTTATTGAACCTTTGTTGCATTTTACTATTGTTTATGTGGTGCATAAGCTGCTCTAAATTAGCAGAGTTAGCATAGGAGACCTTCATGGTGTGTCGATTAAAAATACATATATATACATACATACACAAACACACATGTGAATGTGTGTATACATATAAATATATTATCAACATAACTGACTTAACAATAATTCAAAATGTGTTGTGTGTATTTTTTTGTTAATGTTTGTCCTCCCAAATCACTTGAAAACTGGTGTTTATTTGTCTCTGTAACTTACCAGTTTGGCAAAAGAGACTGGTAGAATAAATACCAGTCTCTTTTGCCAAACTTAAGAAAAAAAGTACTAAGATTGATTTGTTGAACTAAACTCTTCAAGGCAGTCCTCCAGCATGGCTGCAATCCAATGAGTGAAACAAGTAAGAGTTAAAAGAAAATTATGTAACTACTACACACTACATTATTTACATTATTTACATTTGACGGATATTTGTCCTCATCTTGTTTGCTGTTAATAATAGACAGAGAACACCAATGGAAAATACGTAAACTAAAAGAAGCAGCACATATGCTAGGACTCAACAACCTCCTAAGCAGACCGAGTGCAGATATGAGCAGCATATGGGAACCGGTATCAAGGAAGGATAGAAAAATATTAGATTTATAAGCCCTAAAATTCACTCCATAATTGCCCACGGGCATATGGCATAGTGGTTAAGAGCGTGGGCTACTAACCCCAAGATTCCTAGTTCGATTCCAAGCAGTGACCTGAACAATAGTGATAATAACATCGAAAAATGCCCTAGGAATGAGAACCCAGGTTCAAAATTTCTTCAAGACACCCGATAAAGGCTGGAGGGTATATCCACCGAAAAGTTGTGTTAACAACAAACAAGATGAGGACAAATATCCATCAAATGTAAATGTACGTAATTCCTCATCTCTTAAATATAGAATTGTACTACACACTACAGTTTGTCTTTTGATAGTTTGCTGTATCCATGTCTTCATTAGAAGCAATGTGATGGTATTGTGGAAGATAGACAAGGAACAGAGTTAACAGTTCAGAAGAAAGCATTTCTATTACAAATGAATTCTCAAGAAAGTATAGTGGAGCCATAATCCACAAGACAGTGAATACAGGAAGCAAACCCAGTAAGTACTTCTGAAGAGAAGACAATGAAGACTAAGATTTAAAACTTATTACGTAGCAGACCACAGAGAATATAGTTGCATTAAATTATTTGTAAATCTGCATGGCATTTGCATGTCAAGCGTTGGTCTGATATTAACCAGACAAAACTTAGTCAGTGTGAAAGATGATTTCTCTGGTGAATACACACATTTATATATATTTAGACATGGGTGTGGGGTTAAGAAGTTTGCTTTTTAACTGCATTGCTCCAGGTTCAGCCCCATTGAGTGGCATGTTGGGTAAATGTATCGTACAGTAACTCTGGGCTGATCAAAACTTTGTCAGTAGATTTGGTAGATGGAAACTGAAAGAAGCCCATCATAAACATAAATACATATTCTTTTACTCTTTTAGTTGTTTCAGTCATTTGACTGCAGCCATGCTGGAGCACAATCTTATAGGGTCTTTTCTTTAGTCGAAGAAATTGACCCCAAGACTTATTCTTTGTAAGCCTAGTACTTATTCTATTGGGCTCTTTTGCCAAACTGCTAAGTTACGGGGACATAAAGGCGAACACAGGCATAAAGACTTATTCACATAAATATACACACAGACACACACATATATATGACAGGCTTCTTTCAATTTCCATCTACCAAATCCACTCACAAGGCTTTGGTCGGCCCAAGGCTATAGTGGAAGACACTTGCCCAAGGTGTAATGCAGTGGGACTGAACCTGGAATCATGTGGTTGGGAAGCTAGCTTCTTAACACACAGTCACACCTGTGCCTATATATATATATATATATATATATATGTATATATATATGTAATATATCATGATATATTTATTAATATTAGCAGAAGCAACAGAGTAACTCAAGGGCACATGTATGCATATGCATGTGTATGTGTGTGTGTGTGTGTGTGTGTATCATTGTGTCTCCTTGTCTTGACATCGTGTGATAGTTGTAATTGAGTGTCATTGTCATATAAGCAGTGTCTTTTATTTCCAAAAAACATGCCTGAGCTTGTGGGGAAACATTATCTTACTTGGAAACAAGTTAGGGTTGTCAACAGGAAGGGTATCTGGCCATAGAAAGTCTTTGCTCAATAAATTCTATCTGACTAATGCCAGCATGGAAAGGTGGATATTAAGACAACGATGATCTAAAACTAATCATGTAAATCAATATATTTATTAATTTTAAATTAACAATTTAGTTGAAAAGAATACATTAAATTTAAATTTACAACTTAAATATTAACCAGACAAAACTTTGTCAGCGTGAAAGACGAACTTAAAACTGACAATAAATTGAATTTGCATGCATATTTATTCAATAGCAAAAATGGCAACATTTATTAAAAATTCTTCTTCTCCACATCATCATCATTTAACATTTGTTTTCTATGCTGGTATAAGCTGGATGGTTTGACAGGTGCTGGTAAGCCAAGGGACTGTACCAAGCCCTGCTGTCTACTTTGGCATGGTTTCTGCAGCAGGATGCCCTTCCTAATGCCACCACTTTAACAAAGTGTAGTAGGTGCTTTTTTTGGTCTAGCTTGCAGAAAATAGGAGATAAATAAAATTTCGAAAATCTAGTAGTAGTAGTAGCAGTGGTGATGGTGCCATCAGGAGTAATAACAGCACTTGAATTTGAACACTTGACTATCCTCACAAATACTGAAACAAGATGTTCTAAATATCAAGGTAAACTTGAATACAATTTTCAGAAATCGGTGTCATAGACTCAATTGACAATATATAGCATCACTAATAATAGAATACAAGATAGTAAGGCGTAAAAAAATCTCCAAAAAACAAAGAATAAGCTCATGCTAATATATTCTTTTAAGTATGGAGATATAAACTGAAAACAAGATGAAACAAGATTGATGTTACCAAAATTAGTTTTCATTTTCAGTAATCAAAGACTAAATATATGCTAAAACAAATAGAAGAAAAGAAAAAGCAAAACATATTTGCACCAAATGTTATGGTTTCCTTTTGTTTAACAGTGGTTTCAAAGTTTGGTGCAAGACCAATTTCAGGGAGTGAGGGAGGGGGTAAAATCGATTACTTCAACCCCTGTACTCAACTGGTACTTATTTCATTGACCCTGAAAGGATGAATGGCAAAGTTGACCTTGGCAGAATTTGAACTCAGAATGTAAAGAAGGACAAAATGCTGCTAAGCATTTTTCTCACAATACCAATGATTTTGCCTGCCTGATCACTGCTTTACCTTTTGTTCAATATTAAAAGGAAAAGACAAAGTTTGATTGCACAACTATGCACATAATCTAGATGCTTTTGGCAATGAAGCTCTGAGATATTTAGCAAAAATACAGTATAATGACATGTATCATTTGATGATAATTAATCTGACTCATGGATAAGTTTTATTTATATAGTTTTTGATGTTGTTGTTTTCTTTTTCAATAGTAATAGTTGTCATCATTTTCCACCTCAGTTTGATTTATAAACCAAGTTAAGACTCAAATGAAGCATGTTATCCTTCACTCAAGCTGTTAAAACATTTATTTTAATTACATTGCATTATCTTAATTCTTTTAATTTATTATGTTTTAGCATTTTCAATTAGTTTAAACCATATGATTACAGTCATGCAAGAGCGCGTGTTATTTCAGGTGTTACGCAGTTAGTTTAGCTGCTTGGTATGCTAACAGATGTAAACCAGCTACAAAACGGGTGGTATCTAAGATATTGGACATGAAATAAATATCAGCAAAATCACCATCAGATTTCAGATATTAAAAATTAAACATAATATGATACAATTTCAAATGAAAATACTAAGATCTAAATCATTGCCCATCTTGTTTGAGGCACACGGAGAAGTTTAAATATCTTGGGGGCTATATTCATAAGTTTTGTGTGGCAGGAAGCTCAATTAGATGCTAAACTTGTGGTGCTGACACAGTACTGTGCCAACTTCAACATCCAATTCTTAGAAGAGGTAAGAGAGAGGTTGGTGACGAAAGCAGTTTCATGTTTATCCTCATGAATATTGGGTATTGATTAAAGGAGTATAGTCATGAGATTCTCTTAGAGTGAATAGCTCAGAGAGTTTCTTCAGGTTAAGCCACTACTTCTATGCATTGAGAGGTCACAGCTCTAGTATTACGACACGTGACCAGAATGTTGCAAGAAAGAATCACAAGAAGATTTCTTCAAGCCAAGTCAACTAACAAGAGACCTAGGGTAGACCACAAATAACATGGTTGGATAATATTCATAGTCTCTGTTGGTTAAACTTGGGAATCTAGCTGATTCTGATAGGACCTATGGAAGAAGTGCTGAGAACTCTACTCTCATGGCTCTCCCTGGAATGGTGGGTAGAGAAAACTAATAGATGGATAACTTGGAATTGTTAAAATGTTATCAACATAGTTGTACTGCACCAGAATAACATTTCATCATCATCATTTAATGTCAGTTGTCCATGCTGGATGGTTTGACCAGGACTGGTAAGCTGAGGAGCTGTACCAGACTCCAGTCTGATTTGGCATGGTTTCTACAGCTGGATGCCCTTCCTAACACCAACCACTCCAAGAATGTAATGAGTGCTTCTTACGTGTCGCTGGTATGGGTGCCAATTGATAAATTTTTTCTATTTCTGCTGTTATCTCAGGAAAATATTTTATCCTGCTAATGATTAAAAATATTAAAGTATAATGTCACAAAGAAAATATTGTGCCTTCAATTTCTATAGTTTAGACTGTCTAATCCTTTAGCATTTAAACCTGCCATATCTGACCAAAATATTTTACCTATTTTATGTTCAAATTGGCCAGATCTGGCTTCTAACACCAACCCTATGATATTATTCTAAAAATTAGCAGTTACCTCATCAAAATCTTAAAACTAAGATATAATGCATGATTAGTTCATAATAATGTGAATAAATAAGTATTACTCTAGACAGAACAATCTGAAAGCTAAAGGGTTAAAGCGTTTCCTATATATAGTATTCTTTTGATACATTTTCAACAGAATGAATAACTTAATAACAAAATGAATAACTCAAATAAAAATGGACCAGTAGATTATCATGAACAATTCTATGTGATTCAGTAGCTCTTTCATTTTGTGACATAAACATAAAAATAATTTCAGAGTTGTGCTTGTCTTGCAAGTAACTTGATCTGAAACCAGGTGTCAAATCATGGAATAATGATGCCATTTACTAACACATAAGGCTGTTGAATTCACTTCAAATTTATCTATTCAATTATTTTCCTTGCACAACTGTGACCTGGTCACTGGTAAAGTTCCAGCGTTGATAGTGGAACTGTGTTAGTGATGACATAACAATTAAGCGATGAAAAGTTTGATACCTCATGAAATAAATTTAAAGGAAATTTAATAGCTTTGTGTTATCAAGTGGTTCTTCCACAACGTAGTTGATAAAAATAATAGGTAAGAGCTTCCAAGGTAGATGAGAAATCAAGCGGCTGACAAAAAATACAGTTTTCAAAGATGCTCTCTTCTAAGACCGCAGTTTCAGTATTATCTAAATGGAACTTACACCATTTCAAAAATCAAATGTTTCAAGAAAAATGCAATCTAAAAGAAACTATGGTTCCTTATAAACTTCTAACCATTTTGTAGTTAGTTTATCTGAATAACTGAAATTTCCAAGAGCTAGTAATATACTATTTCCTGTCTTAAAAGCCACTGAAGTGAAAGTGTATGACCTAATGGTTAGGGTGTTGCATTCAAAATAGCAAGGTCGTGGTTTCAATTCCCAGACTGGGTGGTGTGTTTTGTTTGGAGAAAAACATTTCATGTTGCTGCAATCCACTCTGCTCTTAATGAGTAACCCTGTGAAACACTGGAATCCCATTCAAGGTCAATATTGTGATTGTGCTCACTTATATGTAGTGGAAACCAAGTAGCAGGTTTCTATGAGTCCTAGGACTTGAGTCAGCAATGTCCAGGGACTGATGATGATGATTTCAATGATGATGACAATGTTCATAATGATGATGTCTATGACGATGATGATGATTGAGAACAATTATACACGAACAACCTGATACTGTCGTAAAATAGAACAACAGTAAGTGTAACAGTATAAACGCATTTTAAAGGACTGACATGAGTCATGGTGTGTATGTAACAAGCATGAAATATTAAGTTACATTAAGTTTAAAAAAATATTCATAAACCTTTTAGATGAAAGAAACTATTTAATCATATTTCATTAAGTTAAACCTAAATTTGTGCATGTGTATGTGTGTGTGTGAGAGAGAGTGTATCATACCTGGATATCAAAGTAAAACAATTATTTCTAACACAGTAAAATAAACTGATAAACCAAGTTAATAAAATACTTGCTAGACATAAAAAAAAAGATGCAGTTTCAAATATCAACATCATTAATGAGAGGAGATAGCTATGCTTTTATATGGGAACGATAGTTAGGTTTAGTGAAGAAGATAACTAGAATCATAAGAGGGGTGAGTAATCAATTAAAATATAAATACAAGTAAATAAAATATTACATGAAACAGAATATAATTGATTTGCATACTGACTATACTATGTACACAGCAGAGTAGGCAAGGAGTGGTTGCTTAAAAGCTTTACTATCACTAAGATTATAGATTTAGACACTCATATGTTATAGGGGTATCTTGCTGAAAGGGCTGGTATTAGATAACAGAACAGGAGGGAGTATTAGTAGAAATTAGAAGGGCACTCACAAGTCTAGCAAAAAAGAAAAAAAAAAAAAAAAA
>NC_068986.1:51459132-51466802 GCF_001194135.2 Octopus bimaculoides
AAAAAAAAAAAAAAAAAAAAAAAAAGCCAGGTGATGGTGTGGGCATAAAGAGCTCTCAAATGCATACCATTAGCATTATATAAACATACATATATTGCTAGGTGCTGAAAAATTGCCTTCTATGTAGGGCCCACTTAAGCAAAACACACAGATAAAGCTAAGTCACTTCAAATTAAGTAAGGAGCAATAAAGTTCTACATAATTTGTTCATTCATTTTATTATAAATGCTATATATATATTTTTTCAACCTGCTGGGCTAACGCATTACTTCTCAATAGTGCAAGACGCTTGGAACACATGAAAACGGTGGAGGCTTCATTCCTAAAAATCTACAAGACTGGTGACTGGTGACTGCTTTTGTGACAGTTATGACTGACCTGACATACGTTGTCGTATGGGTTCATTGCTTGCAGATGTAGAACTGCCAAAATCCTGTCTTTCAATAAGAGGAATCATATTTGAGTAGGGTGTCCCAGAATGTACCGAGACATTTGTCTCATCCAGAAAACAGCTGACATCACATTCTTCAAAATAGCGTGATATAGAACCTAAAAATAGCATGCAATAGCTGAAATAGGGAGGGAAAATAAGAATGGTAACATAGGCACAAGACCATAATTTTGTGGGAAGAGAAGTATGATTGGCAATATTGAACCCAAAACTCGAGTGGTACTTACTTTATAATAGAATAAAGGAGAAATGTATATTGATATCTACATCATACAGTGATGTAACTTTACACAATTTCTGAAGCTTGATGAATTTAAATATCATAAGACCTTAAAAGCTAATGAAGACACTTCTTTGTGCTTCATCAAATATGTAGGAGAAACATGACCATGGAATAGTGGATAGGGTGTTGCACTCATAATCATGAGACCATGAGTTTGATTCCCAGACAGACTGGGTGGTGCATTGTATTCTTCAGCATTGTATTCTTCAACTCATGCTACTCTGTAATTACTTCAACATCTGACATGTGGCACACTGTGAACCTGTACGGGCAATGTAGATTTCATGCAGGGAGTGAACCTATGTGTATCTGTGAATATCTATGGTTGTTTGGCAAGAAACTGCAGAACCAACTTCCTTTGATCAAGAGACAATCATTAGGAAAAAATATTACAAATTTATAAAGAAGAGAAAAATGTGACTGTAATATTATACTTTTTCCTAAGGGCATGAATAAACATATACAGAACGGAATTATTCAAGCTGGAAGAGAAATTCTATAATGGACTTAGTTTGCTGAGAGCAAACCTTACCTTTATAATATATCCTTAGATAATATAGACATGAATACATCCGTACAATTACTATATTATGATTGCAATAATATTATAAATGATTAAAACTGTATTATGAATTATTAATATAATGTTATGAACGATTGTAATAAAATGACTAGTCACATATTAATATTTGTTTAAGCTGGTTAATAAAGAAGGTTAATACATTAAATACATCAGAATATTTAGTGAACAAACCTGAATTGAGCAAATATATACACCATAAACAAGAGTAAATAGATTTCTATAATTAACACTTATAAATACTGAAGCTTTATAATGTCTTACAATTATAACTACAACAAAGCAATAAAAAGTTCCTGTTCTCACAAAAATATGAATTTAAGTAGACTCACTTCTCTCTATCTCATGTGTGTGTGTGTGTGTGTGTGTGTGTGTGTGTGTGTGTATGTGTAAACAATGGTTGTTTTCAAGTGTTACTATTTTTCAGAAGTTTTATTTTTTTTCCATATTATTGTACAAGTTCCATCCAGTATACTTTGAATGGTGAAGTTCCAAAATCCATTATCAACATTTCTAATTCCTTCGTGGTCTCCTCTTCAGGATGAAGTAATGTTGGTACATGTTACCAATGTGATTAGTGCAGACATTACAAGTGGAATTTGAATTTATACTCCCATTCATCAAGGTATTAATCTAGTAATTCCTGCTCATACATGAGCGGGTTAAAGTCAACCTTGACAACATTTGAACCTTGAATTTAAGGAGCTATATTTTTGAACTTCATAACTTGGCTCTTCTGCTGCGCAACAGATTTTGCCAGTCTACTACTCTAATTGTACTGTAACCATGTTGGATTAAAAGTTATAAGTGACAAGCAACTGATTATCTTGTAGCTACGAATTGAAGTCTTGCCAAAGTCACATTCCTGAACAGTTCATAGAATAAGAGCCAGTTTTAGATAGGAACAACTGATAACAAAAGTACAGATGTGCTACGATAGGCACAGGAGTGGCTGTGTGGTAAAAAGCTTGCTTCCCAACCACATGGTTCCGGGTTCAGTCCTACTGTATGACACCTTGTGCAAGTGTCTTCTACTATAACCCTGGGCTAACCAAAGCAATATCAGTGGATGTGGTAGACAGAAACTGAAAGAAGCCCATTGTGTATATGTATATATCTAGGCGTGTGTGCTTTTGTGTCTGTTTTGTATCCCCATCACTGCATGACAACCAGTGTTGGTGCGTCTACGTCCCCTTAACTTACTGGTTCAGCAAAAGTGACTGATAAAATAAATACTAGGCTTTAAAAAATAAAGTCCTGGGTCAATTTGTTTGACTAAAACACTTCAATGCAGTGCTCCAGCATGGCTGCAGTCAAATGATTGAAACAAGTAAAAGAATAAAAGAATAAGTAAACTATATCTAAGGTCAATTTTGCCACCTAAAAGCTCCAATTAGATATCAGTGGTCAGTTACAGCTAACCACTGATATTTGACAGGAAATAACAGAAACTGATCAAACAAGAAATAACACCCAGTGTGCATCCATGTCAGGTCAAGAGTAATTTAATCACAGGCTGATAGAAACCTGCTACTGGCAACCATGTATCTCACACCCTGTCACTTATGATGAAGGCTCCAGTTGATCTGACCAATGGAACAGCTTGCTTGTGAGATTAATGTGCAAGTGGCTGAGCACACTACAGACACCCATACTTCTCAGGGAGATTCAGCATGACACAGTGTGTGGCAAGTCTGGCCCCTTGAAATACAGGTATTACTCATTTTTTGCCAGCTGAGTGGACTGGAGCACCTGAAATAAAGTGTCTTGCACAAGGACACAATGCGCCACCAGAAATCAAACTCGTGACCTTATGATCGTGAGCTGAATACCCTAATGACTAAACCACGTGCCTTCACAAGCCACACGCAACCATGTACTCCCACACTATTGGTTTTTTGTGGTGCAGTGGTCAGAGACTAAACCAGCCCCCTATTGAACTTGCCCAGTGAGGAACAAGGATAGACACTCAGCAGGATTAAGAAATAAAACCTGTGGAAAGAAAATGAATGTTTTGAGAACCAACAACGTCCATATTCTAGAGAGGAGATGGGTGCTACTAGGACAGAGGCTCTCAACCATTTTTCATCTATGGACCCCTTTTGATCACTATTTTAATCTGATGGATCTCCCGTAGCCATTCAATGTTTAAAAACTAGTTTTATAGAAACACTTCTTTCAAAATTCCTAATTTGTTTTTTACCCATTCATTTGTGTAAGTTGAACTATGTAAAATGTTGGAGAAAGAAACTTGGCTGTTTCTTGCAATACATACCAATACATACATCTAAAGCAAAATTTTTTCAGGGGCCCTTAAAATATTATCATGGATCCAGGATTTACTATTTTGTTGCAAGGACCTCCAAAAATCTTATATAGACCTTCAGGGGCCATATGGACCCCAGTTGAGAACCACTGTACAAAACCCAAAGCAGAATCTGAATGGAAAGTTACACCAACATTTTATTCTATACCAAGGAGGCAAGCAGGCAGAATCGTTACTTAGTAGCATTTCGTCTGTCTTTATGTTCTGAGTTCCAATCCCACTGAGGTCGACTTTGTCTTTCAATCTTTTAGAGTTGATAAAATAAGTATCAGATGAGAACTGGGGGTCGATGTAAATGACTTACTCCGTTTCCTGAAATTGTTGGCCTCATGCCAAAATTTGAAACCAATATTTAATTCTATACCAGGTTGGTTAAATGCATAAAAAAGCCCAGAATTGAATGGTGTAGAAAAGATGGGTAAAAAAAAAAAAAGAATTTTTAAACTGAAATTCAGGTACGTCAACAATGTTACATGAAAATAGAACAGAAATAGAGTGTATCAGACTGGCTAACAACAGAAAGCTTGGCAGTTAAAATCCTGTTATATCTACTGTACCATTTCTTTAACAAGACAGTCCACTTTAAAACAATCAAACACATTTAGATTTAACCCTTCTAGTTCTATGGCACAAACACTTTCTATTTTAAGGTGATCTAAGTTAAAAACTTTCAATTAAACTCTCATGTTAATTTGTTTCAAACACCAGCTTAATAATGACAAAGCTATTTTATTAAAGTAATCATAGCAAAGAAGACACAAGTTAGCCATTCAGTAACACACAAACAAATGTTTCTGAATGTCTAATTTTGTACCTTCCATACTGTAATCACCTTAGTTTCAACACATGTTGTCAGATTAAAACACTTGCTATAGAAGTACATCTCCATATTTTACTATACTCTTCCTTATTTTTTAAAATGAATTGAAAGAAAATAGTGTATTGCGACAAAAATAAGGTAACAAAAGAGTTAAGGGTGTTATATGTAACAGCAAGGTAAAACTGATGGAAGTCTCATTAACTTGCAGTATAGAGTTCCTCTCAACCTATGGGTCTTGAGAAAGCAATGTGAAACTCCTACCATCTATTTCTCCTCTGAATAACTAACTACACTGTTACTCAGTCACTTACCAATGAAATAACAAGACTAAATCATGATCACTTGACAAGAAAAGAGTTGCAGCAGAGCAATTTGACTAAGTGCTAAGCTATGAGCCAACAGATCAATACATTGCTTCTTAACAATGCAACAAAATTCTTTGTAAACTCACTTAACAGGAAATCTTCTAGTAGCTGTATTGGCAACTATAGTTTGCTGTACATAGATTGAATTTAATACAATTGATCCGAATTTCATTAAATTACATTTCTGAAAGCAAATCTTGTTTGGGGCAGCAGACAATAAGAAGACACTTTGTAATATCCTCTTTTAAATTTACATAGGCAATCATCAAAGTATTTTTTGATGGTACAAAAAGACATGGGTTGTGAACTATAACATTTTATTCTTTACTGTTACTAGTAATGAGTCTCATAACTGATTAGATTATAGGGGGACCTTTAGACTTCATCATCATCATTTAATGTTTATTTTCTGTGCTGGCATGGGTTGGACAGTTTGGTTGGAGCTTGTGAGGCCAGGGGCTGCACCAGGCTCCATTGTCTGTTCTCGCATGGTTTCCACAGCTGGGATGCCCTGCCTAATACTAACCGCTCCATAGAGTGTACTGGTATTAATTCTACTGTGGCAGATTGGCCTTCTTGAGCACAGCAATATATCAGATATTTCAGTCCTTAGTCATCCCCCTCAATGTCTTGGGATTGGCCTTCAATAATTTCTGGTCTCCCTCTTCCATAAGTTCCATCCACTTCAAATAATTAGCACTTCCGTATGCAACTATCTACATCCATACACATCACATAACCAAACCAGCTTAGTTCTTCTCTCTTGTATACTGTATCTAATTCCTCTTATGCTCAACTTTTCCCTCAAAACACTAGCACTCTGGTGCACATGTACGAAGGTATGCTGAAAAGTTCCTGGCTTTAAGGGTATCCTAAAATGCCTGGTTGGAGGCCCAACCTTCAGAGTTCTTTTACAGGGCTTAGAAAAACTAAAGGATCACTGCAATAAAAATGTGAATCTGAAATGGGAATATGTTGAATAAAATCATGATTAACTGATCCTTCTGTATTTTCTTTTACCCACAGCCAAGAACTTTTCAGCACCTCCTTGTACATTGATATTGCACACCCAGTGGAACATACTAGCATCATTTCCCTTGAAAAACAGATGAAGTTTTTGCCCATCATACCTAGTAGATTATATGAGAAACAAGAGTAGCCAGCTATGTAGAATCTATAAAACACAAAGTAATAATCACAGAAAGAGCTAAACTCAACACTACAAGTTTACAAAATACTTGTTGATTACACAGGGCTGTGGCAACTGAGAGTAGTGAGTTGTTCCTTCCACATTGTGCCTATTTACAGCTAAGTGGACTAGGCAAACATAGCTTAGCAATAGACACAACAATGAGAGCAACAAGTTTCAAAACACCAGCTTTTAGACTGGGTTAAGACAACATCATGTGAGAGATTGCAAAGGTTACTAGTACAATTTCTCTTCTCCCTTCAATAACTTTTAGTGATAGTAGTTTCTGATATGGAACACAAGGCCAGAAATTAAATAACCAAATGTACTTGACTAATACTTTATTCTATTGTCTTCAGAAAGATGAATGAGAAATGTGACTTTGGCTGGATTGAACTCAGAAAATAAAGAGCCAGAACAAATACAGCAATGTATTTTGTTTGATGTTCTAATGATTCTGTGAAACTACTACTGCTGCTACTACTACTACTACTAATAATAATAATTTCAAATTTTGGTTCACAGTCAGCAATTTTGGTGGAGGGGGCAAGTCAATTACATTGACCCTACTGCTCAACTGGTACCTATTTTATCAACCCTGAAACAATGAAAGCAAAGTCAACCTTGCCAGAATCTGAACTCAGAATGTAAAGATGGAGAAATGCAGCTAAGCATTTTACTTAGCATGCTAACGATTCTGCCAGCTTACTGCCTTGATGATACTAATAATAATAAACAATAATAACAATAATAATAATAATAATAATAATAGTTTCAAATTTTGCTACAAGGGCAGTCATTTTGGAGGAGGGGATGAGTCAATTACGTTGACTCCAGTGTTTCGTTGGTACTTAATTTATCGACACCGATATGGATGAAAGGTAAAAAGTTGACCTTGGTGGAATTTGAACTCAGAACGTAGCGGCAGATGAAATACTGCTAAGCATTTTGCCTGGTGTGCTAATGATTCTGTCACCTCACTGCCCTAAATAATAATAATAATAATAATAAAAAGAATAATCATCACTACTATCGGCACAAGGTCAGCAATTTTGGGGGAGGGGTTAGTTGATTACATTCAACCTCAATGCTCAACTGGTATTTATTTTACTGACACCCCCTTCCTCATTGAAAAGGGGAAAGGTGAAGTTGATCTCCATGACCACTTAGATCCTGGAAGTGAGTCAGGAACTGAAGTAATGTCTAGTTTGAACTTTTGAGGAACAACTGCTGAGGGGAAAATATATGCAAGGCAGAGGTTCTAGACTAGGTGCCATTTTAGAGAGGAAGATGCTTTAATGCAGGAAACTAAGCTATTTGAGGTGACCAATGTATTTACAACTGAGGAAAGCAAAATACTGTCTATTATAAGAACAAGTAGATTTGCAATACTTAATGATAGAATTTTAAAAGTAGGATGCATTATTTTAAGGATTCTGATATCGTAAAACCTTGACTCCAGCTATGTTTGCAAATAAACCTATAACTTAAAACCTTTTAAAATGTAGAAAATTACAACAAAACAATACGCATAAAATATTTTGAATCAGATGTCTATTAAAGCAAAGAGAATGTATTAAATTTAACTAACCGTAATCAGATAAAAACAAACAAACCAAAGTATCTGTTTTTACCATTCATATATATAATATATAT
>NC_068986.1:51467126-51480331 GCF_001194135.2 Octopus bimaculoides
CAAATAGATATTATTAAAAAAAAAATCCAAAGTAAAATAAAAATTAACCCTTTTCAATTATCTATGCAAGATTTACTTTGAAAATATATAGATAAGGTAAACAAATGTTTGGAAGTATAACAGAAAAAAAAAAAGAGCCATAAACTGTTCATGTTTTCAAAGCAAAAGCATCTAGCATTTGGTGCATAGATATGTGAGGTGCTGCACTACATATATATGTGTGTGTGTGTGTGTGTGTGTGTGTGTGTGTGTGTGTGTCTGTATGTATATATATATGTATGTATATGTGTGTGTGTTGTGTTCAAATATATATATATACACACAAACACACATGAAAGGAAAGACATCATTACTTCAAATTTCATACTTGGTTAAATAACTGAATAATTTTCAAATGATAAACTGAACCATTTCTCTCAGAAAAATCAAGAAATATATCCATTTTTTTTTACAAGAATGGTTGCTTATCATCTGAAGCTTACCTCATTTAACCTTGTATGAAATCTGAAGTGACAATCTTTTATCTTTTAATAAGTTATAGCATTACATATGTACACGCACATATTTTACTCCACACTTGTGCTGAATACTTTATATTTGTTCATGTAGGCACCTATTATATATATACCCATCCATAAAAAAATATATATACACATACACACACATACATGTATGCACATACGCAAGTACATAAGATCATCCATATATAGATAAACTTAAGTGAAGCAATTGACATTCTAGAATTAACTGCAATAAGAAATTGAATACAAAAATAAGAAAAAGAAAAAAATCCTGAAAAAGATTTTCACTCAAACTACATGGCCAAGATTCACTAATGCTTAAAAATTTGCTAATGCAAGAGGATAATGGCATGCATTGCCAATTTTTATTTTTTCAAATGCCAGCCCAGGACACGAGTTAATACAGCAAACTGTATATTTAAAAGGGTCTTGTGACCAGTTAGAATATTAGAAGAAACTATAAAATCAAAATTAATAAAGCAAAATCATCAAAACATACTGCATTAAAACATACTGCATTAAAACATACTGGAGACAGAAGAGTAGTCTTCTATTTACTAAATTACTAACATTGGAACTAATATACCTCTTTAAATGGTACATTAGTTAGCAAAAGCCATTGATGGGAAACTTAAGTATAAACATCAGCAATAAATGTGTGAGTGGGTCCATGTATATGCATGCCAGTGTATGTATATATGCACATATATAAAAATAATATAAAAATATATAGGCATGCATATGTATATGTGTATATACATTTATATGTAATTAATATGTATGTGTTTGTTTAAGTGGTGTATGACAGTAGAATAGTGTGAAATATTTGAAAACTATTCCTGTTGCTCTTCAATTCTATCCTTATAAATATCAGTAGGTTAATTTCACTTTGTGAGAGATGCTTAATAGTGTGTTAAGAGATTATACTTGTCTCTGTGGTGCTTAAAGCCATCCTAAAGTAGAAACTTTTAATTTAATTTTGTAAGTGGAAACATATTCAATTATGCTGTTGGATAAGCAGTATCAAGAAATGTTTATATACTTTCGTTTTACAATCTCCCTTAATATACTCTTGTGATGCAACATGTGGATCAAACTTACTCATCAAATACTGATCACTTTGGACAACCCCTTGTTTTGTATCATCCATATTTAAAAAACACCTATCATAATTGTATGCAGGAGTCTTCTGTTAAGTTATGCTCCAACACCAACTTAATACAGCATAAATGATAAAAGGTTGTTATACTTGGGGATGGTCATATTTTGCCAATTAAACACTTGCACTATATATTTGGTTTTCACTTCAGCTCTATTATTAGTGGGGATTTGCTGTACTTGATAAGACATGTCAAGCCAAGTAAAACTAATATATAACAAACCTGGAGAAAAATTGTCAATGGTTAAAGAGACTTGATATAAGAAATCTTGACAAGATTCTAAAATTCTTATTGCCTGCTCTTCTTCATCTATTTTTAGTTTTAACTCTAAAATAACTTAACTGCAAGATTAAATATCTTTTAAATATATATGTTGTTGAAAAGCATTTATACACACATGTGCCTTTCAATCTTTAGTAGAACTTAACTGTCATAGAATTCTTTAATGGATATTTTACTTCTTTGCACTCATGTAAATTGTTAAAACTGCAGCCAAATTTCCCTCAAATCACACTTTGTAATCTTTACAAAAGCAAAGGCTTCAGTGGATAAATGCTCCTTGATTGTGTATGTTGCCCTTTAGGTCCTTAAAAAGATGGACAGCCAGAATATCTTCCATCATGGGTCAAGCTATACTTTGACTGACCTGGGGGTACACAATGAGACTGGACATTGACTAGTTGTAAAATATTCATGAGATATATATGTGTATGTGTGTGTGAGTATACACACACACACACTCACACACACACACATGTATACATATATACTAACACTGAAACACCTTGAGCATTTTGGAATGCAAGTAAAATGGTTTTATTTTTTCCAATTGTGTACAAATATTCTTTCCCAAAATCACCTGCTTAAAACCATCTAATAAAAATATTTTCAGTATACGACTCTGCTCCAACACATTAAGATAGATTTAAGTACTTAAGTACTTGAATGCTATTTAAACACATGTGCATTTATGTGCGTGTGTGTGTGGCTGTGTATGTATGTACATACATACACAGATATATATTTGCATGTATATGGTGCATGTGTGCGTGTGTATACACATTTGTGTTTGTATGGATGCTTGTGGATACATGTATTGCTTAACTTCTACCTAGCCTTGATTGAAGAGATAAGTACAACAAAAGGTGTTCAAGCTACAACCATTCTGTTTTATTTCAGACACAGCACTAAAAGGAATATTATCCAATGTGCCTGTCCTTTCTTAATAGTTAGTCAGGGATGCTTTGTAGGAAAGTTGGCTGCTATTTCTAGCAAGTCAACGAACCGCCTTGAGGATCTCTGATGGGAAGGCTTTTACATATAAAGGTTCCTCCATGCATCTATGTGTGCTTATCTCCAGTGTTATGGAATCAAAAGAAAAATTTACCCCCTGGCATGAGCTGTGTTAAGAATTTACTTTGAAATTATATGGTTAAGTTGACACTGTCTACAGCAGGGTTTTTCTATGCATTATTATAGGCCCCCAGGTAAATCAATGTACTGGGCCCTTGATGTTTATTAATTTGACAGAATACATAGACCATAATTGAGCCCCAAGATCTGCTTGGGCTGCATTGGTCAACTGCATGGACATTGACAAACTGGTGTTCTCTACTATAGCTGTGGGTTGATCAATACCTTGAGCGAAATTGGTAGACAGAAACTAAAGAAACTCATTACTACATACATATATATTAGAGGAAAAGGATATCAAAAACCAGGGCAGGAGGAGAATCTCAAGTCATTTATAATAATTCAATTAGGATAAGGTTGATTTGAAATCTTAAATTATCATAAATATTCGTCCTGCGTTGGTTTTTGATGTCCTTTTCTTCTAATGTATACCTGCCAACACAGAAGCCTAATACGGATCCTTAGCTACAGCCTCAACTGTGAACTTGGAACCTAATGGATGACAAATTATAGCACTTACTCAGCGTACCTATTCATTTGGATCACCAGTGTACTAAACCTGTCATATTCTTTACATTATATATATATCATGAGATGACAGAGGACTGAAATATGTGGTGCATTGTTGTACTTGAGAAGACCCACCTACTCACCATAACAGAATTGAGATCCTAAAACCAAGGTGCCACAAGAAAAAAACACTGGTGCTGGTGCTGTGTAAAAAGCATCCAGTACACTTTGTAAAGCGGTTGGCATTAGGAAGGACATCCAGCTGTAGAAACCAAGCCAAAACTGACTTTGGAACTTGGTGTGGCCCCTGGCCTGTCAAGCCATCCAACCCATGCCAACAAGGAAAAACGGATGTTAAATAATCATGATTATGTGCATGTGTGTGTTTGTATTTACTCTCATCTTCACATGTTGCAAGCTGTTTGTGAACAAAAGCTTCCCCATTCCTATAAACAGTGTCATTTGTAAAAGTATGTCCAGGTTGTTTACTGTTCGATAGATTGACACATTTATTACTTTGTCTTGAAACAAGTAACAGCTGACATGGGAAGGGCATCCAGCCATAGAAAAGTCTAAATATGGTAACGTACATGATGACAATGATGAGATGCCAGTCTAACTGAGATAACAATGCCACAAAATATCTGGTATCTGTTCTTGACAACTAGGTGGGATAAAGTATGATTAAGTGCTCGACCAAAATGTCCAAATAAATATTGTTGAAGTGAATTAGCACCAAAGGCCTATGAGCTACTAGTAAAATGTCAGGTCTATTGGAATATTTCATTTCTACTAGAGAGAGAGAGAGAGTGTGTGTGTGTGTGTGTGTGTGTGTGTGTGAGAGAGAGAGAGAGAGAGAGAGAGAGAGAGAGAGAGAAAGATAGAGACTGAAAGAGAGAGAAAGGGACTGAGAAATCATGCAGGACTGCAGTTGTTAACATTCCTCGGTTTAAACAAGGAAACATTTTAATTGTAAGTAGTCCAATAATTTCCTGTACTGCAAAGAAATTTTGAAATAAATAAATAAATAAATAAATGAAATCTCTAAGGAGTGGAAGGAAAAAATACGGGTAAAAAATCCAGGCAAAGGATTTTCCACATTGTCAAACCTCAAGATTTTTTTTTTCATGGATATAAACATGCTTATAAAAGTGAAAAGAGCCGGGCAACTATTCATCTTTAATGCAGCCACACACTAATAAAAACTACATGGTTTCATACTAATAAAGTAAACAAAAAAAAAATATAGAAAAAGAAATTAAACAAAGATTGCCAGCCAACAGCCTCATTGCTTCTAACAATCAAAACACCTAAAAATCTAAGCACTAGCTGCTTTTCACACATTTACCTGAGTGGGCAGATTCAGTATCTATAAAAACAAAGCATAAACAATTCAAAATGAAATAAAAAAGTAAAATAAAAATAAAATGTTATGTATTTATACTTACAAATATATATATACAGACTGAGACATATGTATGGGTACATACATAACTATTTATAGAGATATATATTCACACATGTAAATATGTGTAGATGTATATGCAAACATACGCATAGACACACATACAAAATACATGTAACTCCAACTAAATGTGCTGAGTGCTACTTTCTTGTGATTATTCATTCACTCATGTATAGGTGTTTACGTGTGTGTATATTAGTGTGTGTATTAGTTTTCGGAATCTTGTTTCAAGTACCCTTTATAAAGTTGATAATTGGTGAAGTGTGATAGTGGTTGGGTGGCAAGAGAAGCTGTGGAAAGAGGGATGTGGAAAGAGGGATGTGGAATCGGTTCTCTAAACTGAATAATAAAAAAAAAATCAATGAAAGAAAGAAAACGTAACCTTGAAAATTCTTTTATTGATTAAAAAGTTAAATTTCAGTTGAATTAAATTAAAAAAATTGTTTTTGCATTTTTTTTTTTTTAAAGACATTTGATTCAAGATTTTTCTGCTCCTATTATTTTTCATTATATGTGAAAACCCATCCCAGTCACCTGCAGATTTATCAATTAGGGATTTGGAACCAGAAAAATATAACCAGGTAGAAAAAAAAAAAGAAGAAAAAGGACACCATTCCCATTCCTGATTATTTGCTATCTTTTGTATGTATAACAAAAAAAAAAGTAAAAATCAAAAAGAAAAATATATTTTGAATATTAAAAAACAGAAACATCTTTGAAAATCTAAGGAAACAAGAAATAATTGCAAGTATAACTATAGATAAAAATTAATAGCTCAGCAACAATATTAAGACATTAAAAATATATTATGGTATTAATAAAAGAAGCAGATGATTTTTATGTAAAGTTTCTTTTTCTGAATAAAAGCAAAATATTCAAATTATTATCAGCATTGATGTTGAAGCACATTTTCTTTTTATTCTTCAGTGTTTTATACCAATGATGACATTGTGTCTACACAAATGAAAAATGGTGATTTCAATACAGAAGAAATAATAATAAAAATGATGATGATAATTTCAAATTTAGGCACATGGCCAGAAATTTTGGGGAAGGGGTAAATTGATTACATTGACTCCAGTATTTAGCAGGGACTTATTTTATCGACCCCACCCCCAACAGGATGAAAGGCAAAGTTGACTTTGAGAGAATTTCATAAAGACATGAAACTCCATTAAGTATTTTGTCCAACAAGTTAATGATCCTGCCAGCCTGCAACTTTAATAATAATAATAATAATAATAATAATAATCTTCTCTACTATAGGCAAAAAGCCTGAAATTTAAGGAGAGGGGGACTAGTCAATATCATGAATTCCAGAGCTCAATTCGTAATTATCTTATCAACCATTCAATTATGAAAGGCAAATTCGATCTTGGTGGAATTTGAACTCAGAATGTAAAAATGAATGAAATACCTCTAAGCATTTTGTTTGGTTTGCTAACGATTCTGCTAACTCACTGCCAAAATAATAATATCATCATCATCGTTTAACGTCCGCTTTCCATGCTAGCATGGGTTGGACGATTTGACTGAGGACTGGTGAAACCGGATGGCAACACCAGGCTCCAGTCTGATTTGGCAGAGTTTCTACAGCTGGATGCCCTTCCTAACGCCAACCACTCAGAGAGTGTAGTGGGTGCTTTTACGTGTCACCCGCACGAAAACGGCCACGCTCGAAATGGTGTCTTTTATGTGCCACCCGCACAAGCCAGTCCAGGGGCACTGGCAACGATCTCGCTCGAAAATCCTACAGGAGCCAGTCAGGCGGTACTGGCAACGGCCACGCTCAAAATGGTGCATCTCATGTGCCACCCGCACAAGAACCAGTCCAGGGGCACTGGCAACGATCTTACTTGGCTTGCCGGGTCTTCTCACGCACAGCCCATTTCCAAAGAATAATAATAATAATAATGAAAGAAAAGATTTTTATAATCAATTCAGAAAGCAAAAAATTACAGATGATGATGATGATGATGATGGTGATTTTATGAGTTACATCATTTCCATGATCCTTGTTGGCTAGTACAAAAATACAGCAATAAAAATGCCACTCACTATTTTCCATACTTTGCTCAGAAGATAGTCTAGAACATTAATGGACATAGGGACATTATTGCTCCAAACTATACATAAAGGACGAATATGGAATTATGAAAAATCATTCATAAAAACACTGAACAGCTGTGTCTTCAATATAATGTGTTTGAAGGAAAGAGAGAGAAAGCGAGATATTTTTTATTTCCCAACCACATATTGGCAAGAATCCAAAGTTATTGACTTCTATTACTCCCCCACTTCAGATTCTGGAAATGCTAGAGTCATACACCCATCTTCAAACAAACTCGAGAAATGAGCCAGGAAGAGAGCTTGAGTGTGCTAGCTCAACCTACTCGAAATAGGTTGAGCAACAATATTCAGCCTTTCCTCAAATCACACTCTGCCACCTTTAACAAAAAAATGCAAGGAAGGGTACTTCAGATAATGTAGTGATAAACACAATGTCTAAATTATAAAAAGGAAAAACGAAATGGTATCATTTCAGTTGAAATACTTTTGATTGCGTGTGCTTAATTAGAGGTGACTGAGGTTAAAAAAACACAATTATATCTCATAAGGAAAGAAAGAAAAAAAATGGCAATTATTCGTTTTTATCTCCAAAGCACCCAAACACAGTTAGCTGATCAAAAAATCAACCAATCTATTTCAATCAGGGGGAAAATATTTAATTCAGAGAATTTTCATGCTTTAATCAATAAGAAATATTCGTATGGTTAGAAACATTTCATTAATGAAAACCTTGCTTCAAATGCTCAGATCAATCAATCAGTTAAGTCAAATCAATAGCTCCATAACCAAAGAAGGCTGTAGGTGGTACATCGGGTGATGTAATTCCGCCCTCCTTTACCTTTTGTTGTAATTAACTAGCTATTTACTACCCCTGTTTATTCCCTGATGTTGTTCAACCACTCTCTTCGTCGGGAGGGATCTTCATATATACACCTCTAAGTTATACATCTAAAAAAAGGGGGGGGGGGACAGCCAGATACAAAAATGGAAATGCATACATTAAACTAAATGTGAACAATAACGAGGAATAACTCATTAAATCCACTGCAGTGTATTATGGGTGTGGGGGTCTATTTTACTGACCCTCCCCAGAGGAACTTGAACTCAGAACATAGAGGAACCAAACCAAATACAGTAAAGTCACTTAGTTTGGTACTCTGCCCTACCATTTCTGCTAAGCTTCCCTCTTCACAATGCAAATAACAAGTCCAGGACATTTCATAAATAGCAATCGTAAAGATTTATTAAGATACTGTCTTTTCATCTTCACACAGTAAGTCATCTATAACTACAACCTTTTACATTCCCAAATGTTTTGACGTATATTTTAAGATATATGAAATAAGCAAGAACTTTGATGTTAATGAATATGCCAAGTAAAATATTTAGATAAGTGAGTGTAGCTGACCCAATGAGAACATGTATAACAAGATCTGTTTGAGTGTAGACAGCTAGGCAGAAGGCCAAAACATACTGGAGGATACAGAGACAAGAGCAGATAACTGATTGCAATGCTAAGCGCAACAATATGTAGTTGAATATAAGTAACTAACTACAGTGAAATGAATGATGTATGGGAGGATACAGATAGGAATCAAAGTGATTAACTGAAAAGATATTACTGCTAATTTAATTCATTTTCTCACCTGCTTCAAAAGGAAGCTGGAACTGATAATTAGAAGCCAAAAACATAATTAAAAAAAAATCATTTATCAAAAAAAAAAAAAGAATTAAGCTAATTTGTAAATCATATAGAATAATATTGTCCCAGTTGACCAGTTTAAAGAAATTCTTAATATATATGATATTGTATTCTAGGAAAGCATCAGAAGTGAGAAATGTTCTTACTGAAACTTATTTTCATTTATAGAAAATTAATTTGAAGTTCTTATTTTGTTTCCAAAGATTAAGCTTTCTTAACTTTGAAGTGCAACATTTGAAAATTAAGCAAATAAAAAAACGAGGAAAAAACCTAGTAACGCCTATTCATTTTTACAGATATTTCTTTCAGTTAGATATAAAGACAATTATCTCATCTTGTGGAAAAGTTGAATAAAGCTCAGCAAATAACTGTTACTCCTTAATCTCCAGATGAAATGAAAGAAATGTTGACTCTGAATGAATTTGAACTTAAGTATCAAATTAATCCTTTTGCTGAAGAAATATCCACTCAAAATGTTGTAACTGTTAACTGTGGAAAACAGTTTTATATACCAACCTAGCTTTTGTTGAGGAAAGTGATGTTTGAAAGCATTTTTTTGTTGAGATTTGCCAAGTTTATTGAGACAATGTGACTTAGAGAAAATAGCAATTCTATTTTTTATTCTTTCTTGAAGATATTTAACATCATTGCTGGAATAACCACGAAAATTAATTTTGCAGTGAAAGGATTACTGGCAATGAGAGAGTTTGGTGCTCTGCTGTTTTAGTCCTCTCCACTGACATTTGCCTCTCCATAAATATTAAATATAAAAATAATCCATAAACTTTCAGGACATTAACTGTTGCTAGTCAAGGCAAAAGAGATGTTAGGTGGCTGATTGAAGGCCTACTGTAGCTTAAATCTCATTTTTATAGATGGATTATCTCCATCATCATCATCATCATCATTGTTTAACGTCCGCTTTCCATGCTAGCATGGGTTGGACGATTTGACTGAGGACTGGTGAACCAGATGGCTACACCAGGCTCCAATCTGATTTAGCAGAGTTTCTACAGTTGGATGTCGTTCCTAACGCCAACCACTCCGAGAGTGTAGTGGGTGCTTTTACGTGCCACCGGCACGAAGGCCAGTCAGGTGGTACTGGCAATGACCACGCTCAAAATGGTGTATTTTACATGCCACCTGCACAGAAACCAGACCAGCAGCACTGGCAAAGATGTCGCTCGAATGTCTTTTCACGTGCCAGGAAGGCGACACTGGTAACGATCACGCTCAAATGGTGCTATTTACGTGCCTAACTCTTTCTAACACAATCCATAACAATGTAAATATGTACCCTAACTAGTCATATTTGATCAGCGGAAGGAACAAGAGCTCTGTTGAATGATCAATTATTGAGTTCAAATCTTTCAATAGATTGGGCAATGATAGAAGCACTTTTACTGAAGTTTTAATAGGAACAAATAAATAAATGAATTTACATAGGATAACAGTTAACAGATATATTCTACTGTCGAAGACTGTCAGAAAGCCAGCCTAAAACTTATTTGGTGATCAGTTCTGAGAGTTGCAGTTGGCTGAATTGTGATCATGTGGCCCTACCAAAGATATTTAAGTCTAAATAACTCAATCCATGTCGCTGTAAATAGGACTTTGGGGAAACCATTCACTTGTAATAAATGGAGGCAAAAGAAAAATTGGTGTGTATTTTATAAACTTGTAGATTTTAGATCCAATTTCATGGAGGGGGTTGTAGTGAAAAAGCCCCTAATCTCACTAATCTCAATCAGTGATAGCAGTAGAAAGAATGTTTGAAGTTCTGCTACCACTCATGTCATCTCTAGCAGACTTTTACGTCCATTAGGATTTACAATATAAAATCACATTGTTGCACTATAGATATCTGTTTCATAACCACATGGTTCCAAGTTCAATCCACCCACTTTACACCTTGGATAAGATGTCTTCTGCCACAGTCTTAGATTGATCAATATTTTGTCAGCTGAATTTGGTAGTCAGAAACTGTATGGAAGCTCATCATGTATGTGCACATACACACATGTATATATGTTTTAGTGATGTATATTGGAAAGGGTGGAGGCATATGGCTTAGTAGTTAGGGTGTTGGACTCATGATCTTAAGACTGTGGTTTCAATTTCTGAACTGGACAATGAGTTGTATTCTTGAGCAAAGCACTTCATTTCATGTTGCTATGGTCCACTCAGTTTGCAAAAATGAGTAATCGTGTAATGGACTGGCATCTTGTCCAGTAGGGGAAATATATATGCCACAGAAATGAGGAAACTGGCTTTATGAGTCTATATGAGTCATGAAGGAGCTTTATTCTTAGTCCTAATATTGGAGATGACAGGGATATAAACATTGGTGAGAAACTGAAATAGAGCAAACTAGTGGAGCAGTTGGGAAACTATAACTATGGTCGACAAATTGTGATACTAAACATTAAAAAATAATACATACGTAAATAAATATATAAATTAATAAATAAATAGAATACAAATGTTTTGCTTGAAGAATTGACCAGTTCAGCTATATTTTCAGCCAGCATGGTTTTATAGAAAGACTAGAAGTGAAATTAAGTATGTTTACAAATACAAAGACAATCTAAAATCAGCAAGATATATGTATCTATCAACACACACATAGCTAGAAAACATTTTTCACTAAGAAGAATAGTATATATATATATATATATATATATATATATATATATATATATATATGGCAAAGATCATGTAAATATGAAACATACTAACATGTCTTTATACTAATGCTTTTACATTTTATTTTTCCTTTTGTCTTGATCAATATCCATTTTCCTATGCTAAATTGACAAAGTAGATTTTAGAAAGTTAGACATTCACTTATGAATAGTTGAAACAATTGATTTTACAACAAGATACCATTCTTACTTCCAAACACTCAAACCAGAGAGAGATACAACTAAGCACATCTAGGAGTCCATTAGGGTTGATAGGGTGTCAACAGACCAGCGGGTGAACACAGTACAAGGCATTGGTAAAGTTTCAGCTCATGAAAATGGGCTTACAATGATGAGGTGAAGAGCAATTAACAGACATGTGGTCCTGAATTCAATTACAATGTAGGGGAAGTGCTCTTAACAGTAGCCTTGGGCGGACTAATGCCTTGTGGGTGAAATTTGGTGGATAGAAACAATGTGGAAGACCTTTGTATGTAACTCTTTCTGATGCTAGCTAGCTGTCTATCTAAAGTTTGTTCTGTTTGGGTTACTTCCCTTTGTGTCTAGTTAAGTTGACTTCAACTTTCCTTACCATATGAAGGCAAGAAAACAAGAATCAGGCAAAGGAGTGAGTCAATATTGTATGATAAAACCTTACTACAGCAGGGCTGCAAGACTGAAGCCAGTAAAAGAATAAAGAAAAAACAAAGACTATTTGGTATTCAGTCCAAAGTGGAAGTTGATTTCAGATGCCAACAAGCATATGTATATTTTTTATCTTTTACTTGTTTCAGTCATTAGACTGTGGCCATACTGGAGCACTGTCTTAAAGAATTTTTAGCTGAATGAATTTACCCCAGTACTTTTTTATAAAGCCTTGTACTTATTTTATTGATATCTTTTGCTGAACCTCTAAGTTTTGGAGATGTAAACACTGGTTGCCAAATAGTAGTGGGGAACAAACACAGACACAAACACACACATATATACAACAGTATATATGTGTGGTTTTAAGTTTCTGTCTACCAGATCCACCCACAAAGGCTTTGGTTGGCCCAATTCTATAGCAGAAGACACTTGCCCAAGCTGCCACACAGTGGGACTGACCCCAGAACCATGTGGTCGGGAAGCACGCTTCATACCATACAGTCACACCTTCAACCTGCCCATACCTGCGCCTATATACATGTATGTATGTATGTTGGTATGTATATGTATGTATGTTGGTATGTATATGTATGTATATTATCATCATTTTAATGTTCAATATTTCATGCTTGCATAGGTTGGACAAAGTTTATTGAAACAAATTTTCTATGGTTGGATACCCTTCCCACTGCCAACCTTCAACTGTTTCCAAGCAAGATAATATTTTCCCCATAACCAGATATATTTTCACAAAAGACTGGAAATGAAGAACACTGCTTTTTTGATAGTGACATTCATTTACAACCATGTCATGTCAAGACACACACAAACACACAATATATACTATGGGCTTTCAATTTCTATCAACTAAATTCACTCATTAGGCATTGAGTGATAAGGGTCTATAGTAGAAGACACTCGCCCAAGGTTCTCTGCAGTGGAACTGAACCTGAAACCAAGTGGTTGCAAAGTGAGCTTCTTAACCACACAGCCACACCTGCATCTAGTCATATATATATATATATATATATA